>NW_017306297.1:3198995-3214623 GCF_000935625.1 Nanorana parkeri
GAGCCTTACTACCTTAATTTGCTTATGTGTGCCCTAACTGTGAAAGACACATTAGACCATATACCACTGCAGGGACCTGATATGATGAGTTAGCACTCTTTGTAAAACAATGATAAATATGTTGGTACTATATTATGAATAACATGAATGCATGCATTAAAACTACATTTTCTTTCCCTGCATCTCATTTTCCATTTTGGTGATCTTCATTTGTACATACTGTATGCTACTGTCTGTTTGGAATGTTGGCTTTTCTCCATTTACTACTACTTACTTACTACTTAAGGGAAAGTTCAATAATCAGTGTACTTAGAAATATAAACATTTGATATAATCAAATTTGACACAATTGTCTTTTCTTCCTATAGAATCCCTTGGCATGTGATGTCATTGTTGATGTTGTAAAAGAAACCGCTAACATTCTGCCTGATTATCAATGTTTTTCTACGGTAATTCTTTTTCCTATATTTAAATCTGACAAAGTCATCATATAATGTAATGTGTGTTTATGTAGTTTTTCAGAATTGCTGGATGGAGTGAGCTGTTAAAGTGATATGAAAGCTTAAAGTGACATTAAACCCTCAGATTTTTTAACATAAACCAATACTGTAATGTGTGCCTTACTGTAATCCATGGTTGTTTCCCTTCTCTTTGCTGCTCTTCCTTTTAAATCCTCATGTCTTCTCATGCTTGGGGAGTACTTCCCTTTGCAGCTGGTTGCCTCTTCCTGTAGTGCTGGCTCAGGTTTCAAACCAACACACAGACACCATGTATCCATTTCAGAGACAAGGCAGTCTGCTGCAAAACAGAAGTTCTGCCCAGCATGAGAACAGATACAGATTTAAAAGGAAGAGCAGCAAAGAGAAGGGAAACTACCATGGATTACAGTAAGGCGCACATTACAGTATTGGTTTATGTTAAAAAATCTGAGGGTTTAATGTCACTTAAGGTTTTTTATGGGGTTTCTTATACATAGGAGGCCCACATTTTTAAAAATCCTCTGTTGTTGTTCTTTAAAAATTTTCAGATCCTCTTTCTCTAGTGGGTCCCTGCATCGCTATCCCTGCACTGGTGCCACCATCAGCTAAGCAGCTGCTGTGGAGACACCTATGCGTGTGAGTTCCCGGCTGTACTCGCAAGTACCTATGTGTGCTGTGCAGCAGGCCATGCCCCTCCTCTCCTCCCTACAGATTGATTGATGGCAAAAAGAGCCTATGGCTCCTCTGCCTTCAGTATCCTCCCCCGCAACCAGGAAGTTAGGGGAATGGAGGATAGCTTCAGGGACAGGCGGCGGTGACAAGTCTTCACGGGTAAGTGTGTGGGGGGGGGGAGGGGGACAAGGGACATAAAAAGATACTGGGCATTTTTTACCTTAATGTACAGAATGCATTAAGGTAACAAACGCCTAGCCTTTATTACTACTTAAGACTAAGTGGTGCATTTAGTCTAACCATTTTTAGTTAATTGTGCTTATTATTTTATTTTTACCTGCCTGCAGTGTTATATTAATGCATGCAGTATTTGTTTTGATTGCAGAGAGCTCGTGCTGTCACAGTAAAGGGATTTTCCCCTCTCCGCTCAATAGTACAACGGGACAGACGAGCACTTGAGAAATCCAAAGGTATAGGGCATGGACAAAATGTGCATAAAGGAGAAAAACAAGAAGAAAAACATGGAAAAATGAATGAAAAAGAAAAAAAAGACCATGATAAGAAAAAAGATCATGAAAAGCAGAAAGATCGCAAAAAGAAGAAAGATCACTCTTCTGAAGAATCTGAAGAAGACCATAGAAAAAAACCTGAATCACCACCAAAAAAGCCAGGGTTTGACTTTGACAGAGGATCAGAGAGAGATAAAGTAACCCAACATCCAATAGTTACAGAGAGAGTTACCAGGAAACCTGCAATGCAACCACCTACACCATTCATACCTAAATTTCCACCCTCAACCAACCAAGCAACACTCACACCTGATGTGTCAACTTCTACATTGGCAACAGCAATTCCAGATTACACAGGGACTCTGCCTACCATTAAGACAGTTTTAGATTTTCCAGTGTTACCCCCTTTGAATGCCCCAAAATGTCCTGGTAAAGTCTGGCAGCCGTTGTTGATTATTCCAAAGTTTGCTACAGAGAAACCATTCATTATTGATGGTTTGTTCTCAGCTGCTGATGATCTAGACCCTCCAAAAGATCAGGATCCATCTACTGATCTGAGCACAACCATTTTTTTCTGATGTAGAACTGAAATTGGCCTTGGTCTCTAACACTCAGATGATTCAGAGATCACCCCACAAAAAGCTATTGCATTTCTTTATACATATGAAGAAAATTCAGTAACAATGTTTTAAATAAAAGTGAATATGCTAACTGTGGCTATTTTCCAACTGATTAATTTAAGTGTGAAACTACTGCATCTGCATTACTAATTTCTTAACAAAATTACATATACTGTAAGCCAAAACCCACATGTGACATCCTTTTGCCCTGATGAAGGGACCCTGCGTGGCCCTGAAACGTTGGCTATTTTCACTGTGACTTTGCCCAAATAAAATGGACTTATTCAAATGATATTACTGGTGATCCTTATCCACGTTCATCTACATCTGTAGGCTATCTTCTGCCTTTCTCTAATATACAAATCCTAGAGGCTATCTTCTGCCTCTCTCTAATATACAAATCCTTTTTCCAGGACCCCGTCTTTTTTGTAAACCATCACAAGCATTTGCATATGGTGGTGGTGGTGGTGGTGGGGGGTGACAGGTGAGCCCATCACCACTACTCGGAGCTAATATGATCTGTAGCAATGTCAGAAAAAATTAAAGTGAGCTCGAGAATACATCACACTAGATTGAAACAATCTGTGTACTACAGTCATACCAGTGTGGTCAGTAGATGTATACAAACTTGCAACACCCCAAGTTACCAGAAGAAATCCTGAGATAATTGTAACTTTTGTAATTTTAACAAAATGGTACTTTTCAAATAAGATCTCCCTTTGACTACCAACAGAGACATGATCTTATCAAAATAAATAGCAAGAGGTGCACACTAGACAAGTGCCCTGCAAACAAATGTGTTTAGTTTCGGATTTTTCGTTATTTTTCTTTTTGGGATTCGGGTCCAAAATACAATTTGTTCTGGTATTCTGATTTATCAGAATCCAACATTTTAATAAAATACATATAAAAAAAATATTTTAAAGTCCCCCGCGATATTAATTTAAACAAGCGTTGGTGCCCCTACGTAGGAAAACAACGATCCTGCTACACGTTAGGTATCGCTGCGTGCCACAGAGTTAGATAAATAATTCTAGGGCCAGTATTCATGGATATCTCTAAACTGATGATCCGTATTGACTTTTAAAGCGTCTCCTATGGACAATTTGGGGTACCGTATCTTGTCGCTGTTTCACGGACACACACAATTTTTAACCTGGGCATGTTGGGTATCTTTTTACTCATCATAACCTCATATTTTATATTTTACAAATAAAATGGGTATTATATTTTGTTTTTGGGGACTACAATTAGCTTAATTAACTAAGTTAATTAAGTTGGGTTTGGTAAAGAGTTGTGCAAATATTGTGCAAATCTCACTATTTCTATTCTAGGCTTTCAGAAAATATATAATGTTTGGGGGTTTAAAGTAATTTTCAGGCCTAAAATGTGGATTATAACATGTGTGCAAAAAAGGAATTGTCAGCGAAAGGGTTAAAGGTGGCACCCAGATACCTATAAGCCACCCTGCCCGCAGACCCCCACAACCAAATGGTTGTGGGGAAGAGGCCCTTGTCCTCATTGACAAAGCACCCTCCCCATGTTGAGGGAATGTGGCTTGGTATGGTGCAGGAGGGGGCGCAAGCTCCCCCCCACCCCTTGCCTGCTTTGCCAAGTTGTTGCACGGATGAAGGGTCTGGTAAATTTCCTATTACACCAGTTTTATATATATTACCTTAGATACACAAGGACCCCAAATCCCCTCCTGAGAGACCCCAAAATGTGTGCACCTCTCTAAGTCAATTCCATGGAGTCAGATGTCTAGAGCAGGCAGCATAGTTAGTGGATTTCTTAAACCACCTCTGAAGTCATATATAAAAGGTAGATCAGTATGTGATAGTGAGGTGAGAGCTGGTTATGTTAAGGTTTCACTCCCTCTTACATTTTTGTGTCCAAAGCAAATTTTTTCTTATCTATGTTTATCTTTTGTGCAATGCTCCAATATAAATAAATGTTAATTTTTTAACCACCCACATGCGAAAAAGTAGAAAGAAATTAGATAAGGGGTTATTGCACATGTCAGAGTTCATATGTGGTTCATATTTTGAAATATCCCTGCAGTTTATGTTATTTTTGCCACAATGCTTTACAGTTGGTATGAGGTTTGTCTTTTGAAATGTTCACTTTAGTTTGCACCAAACACATCTTCTGTTGCTGTGATCAAACAACTCTTGTTTCATCAGTCAATAGCACATTGTCCCAGAAGGCTTTGGTCTTTGCCTATATGTTTAAAGGCAAAATGTAGTGTTGTTTAATTGCTCTCCTTGGAGAGCAAAAGCATTTTGCTGTTATGCTAAATAAGTATATTGAATATAATATGAACTTAAACCATTGGTTTATAGGTTATATGAACTTAAACCATTGGTTTATAGGTTATAAGAAAGCCAACAATTGTGTAAGAAGGAAATAATTGTATACAATGTTACAAGAATTTGCAATCTCTACTACGTTGATAAAAATAGTGAAGCTGATCCTTAGGGCCTCTTTACATCAAGGTAGTCCATTGCAGTGAGTGAACACATGTTGGCAGCCCATATGAATGGGCTGCCAACGAACCACAATAGACCTAAAAATGAACATGCACTATTTGGTGTGCTGCTTTAATATGTTGGAGAACCACTGAAAATGAATGGCACCCCAACGCACACATGCATTGTGGGTTTCTGTGTGTTATGACAATGCGTGTGTTAGCACAGTGGTTTGTAGATGTGCGCAATTCGTTTTGTTCCGAATTGAAATTTGTACGAATTTCTGTAAACATTCTGGACATTCGTATGCATCCAAATTTCCGAATGACAGAAATAACGAATCTGAACTCATCTGAATGTTTGATAACGAAATTCGGATGTATCCAAATTTCATTTGGAAACTAAACACAAGCGGGAGAGTTGTCATTTACAGCTCTCTGGCTTTCTGCGGAACCATGCTCACAAGGCCATCCGGACCCCTGGTGACACCCTGCACTGCCCTCCTAAGACCCCGCACAGCCCTAGTGAGATCCTTCACAGCCCTCCTAAAACCCTGGAGACATCAGGCCCCCACCCTGGAGCAACACAGAAAATGTAGCTTCATATTATTCTGCATTGCTGTATAATGTATTTCTGGGTTTTGTTGTCCTCTATAGCTGGTGGTATTCTGAATTGTTGTATAATGTATTGCTGGAATTTGTTGTCCCGGTAGAGCTAGTAGTCAGTGGCAGAACTACCAGGGTCACAGCGGTGGTGGTCCTGGCGCTCCACCACTGTCCTAAAATCATAAGTTTTTATTATTTTAGAAAAACTGTCACATGACACTAAAAAAAGTCCTGTCTATCCTGAACCCATGTGCTGACAAAGCCTCCAAAACGTTAGAGTATGTGCACTACTGCACTCCTGTAAATCTAACTCTCATCTCATTTCCCTCACCTTCCTGCTTCTCCTGCTTTCTGAGGACATTTCACCTTCCTTAACAACTTCTCTGCCTGGCTAACCTACTTTCTCTCCTCTGAAACACCCACTGTTTCTTGGTGACTTTAATGTCCCTGTTAATGTTAACACACCAGCAACCTCTTGGCTACTCAGCCCAACTTCTTCCTTTGGCCTAACTCAATGGACTAACACTTCTACTCACTCTAATGGTAACACCCTTGATCTCATATTTTCCCAGCTCCGCAGTCCTTGCAATCTCTCCAGAAAAATAACAGTGGTTGGGCTGTGGGGGGACACAAATAAAGTATGGCAGTGATCAAAACCTCACAACCCAGAACAGGAGAAAATCCTGTTATAGAGTCCAGTCATAGAACCCAGAAACAGTTGTTAGTTGAGGTAATGCCACAATCAAAGGCCCTAATGCACTAAGGTACGAATAATGCAAAATTATTTGACGTTGCCCTGACTCACATGCACAGCTTTGTTTGTGCAAATCTTGCAGAGTGTTTGCAGAGTGCAAAGTTGGGTAATATTTGTATTCAAAGTCTAATGACCTATGTCTGTATAAGCAAGATTGTTTTTCTCTTTCTAGTTCATCCATATTTGCACAGATTTAACATAACAGTCCAGAGCAAGCTCTACTTGTGATCTCTTCCAGCAATGAATCTCCTGCCCATACTGATTTTCTGTTTTCATTGTTTTTTAAGTGCTGCTGTTCCGGTTCCAGATATCGGTGTTGACTGCGATGACCCAAATATTTTTAAGGCAGTAGATGAAGCACTGAGATACTACAATGATGCTAAAGAAGATGGGAACCAATTTCTTCTGTTCAGAGTAACAGATGCCAAACAAAGGGTATGTATACATCAACATTTACATCATGTGCCTTGCCATTAGGGCCTCATAAATGTTCTACTGTAACTAGCAAACTTTGAAATGTTCTTGGATCATTATGTATTACAGGGTCAGTTCCCCAAAACTGGTGTTTCAGTATGGCGTTAATTCTCAGGGTTTAAAGTATGCAACTTTTTCTCACATCTCTTAGGACTTCAATGATGAGATTAAATGCTAGAAGTTTTCATGCTGGTCCACAAGTCAATATCATTACAAGAGAGTCGTATTATTCCAAATGTATTTGTTAACTACATTTATGTCAGATAAGGAGAATGCAATAATAAAGTGAGACTCCTTCTGCAGAAAAAGAAAGAGCAAGAGTAAAGCTGGCCATACACCTATTGATTATCTGCAGATTTTCTATGGTCAGATGGAAAAAGCGCAACAGATTCCTCCATCTACGCTAAATTGTGAGGATGGAGGAATTTCCCACTGGGCCAAGCTTCACTATCTTGCTAGTCGGCCCCGCTGGCTCTCAAAATACCTGAACAATGCCTGCATCCAATAAGATTGTTCAGGTATTTTGACAGCCAGCGGGGCTGACTAGCAAGATACTGAAGCTTGGCCCAGTGGGAGATTCCTCCATCCTCACAGTTTAGCATAGATAGAGGAATCTGTTGCACTTTTTTCCATCTGACCATAGAAAATCTGCAGATAATCTATAGGTGTATAGCTAGCTTTATTTGTACTAGAAGGATAGATATATAATAATATAATAAGGTCGATTGGTGTATGTACCGATTTACCACTATCCAGACAAAACTGAAATAAAAAGTTTGACTTGACTGATTCTTTAACAACGGAACTGAAGAAAAGAGGAGGTGTTACCAAAGTCTACCTTTCATACATAGCAGATTAATCTGCTAATCACTTGTTATGGGCAACACAATCACTTGTTTTCTTCATTTTTCTATACCTTAACTTTAGTATGGTTTTTGTTTGTTCAAACTCAGGATTCTGAGTGAATGAATCACACATATGCACAGTTACAGATAATAGAATCAATAGAGCAATATCTATTTACAGAGATTTGTAGTGTATTCAAATGGTAACTAATGCAGCTGTGGAATTAGCTACTTGCTTTCATCACTGATAGATGAGTATCATTGTTATCCATATTATATTTTGTGGGACTTGTCAGTAGCATAAGTTCATGTATAAAATGTTCCTCCTAAAATGCAAATGTGAGTCATTCATTTAGTGGTAAACAGATGCTATAAAACAGCTCTAAAAGTAATTGGTAATTACTAAAGCTTATGTGTGTACCCTGGCATATCAATCATGTGCGGACAAACAGATGGTATCCTCACAATATTTACTAGGTGTTTCCCTGCAGGTGGTTTGATATGGAGTATACTATTTAGTGCCTGAATGTTGGCTTCAATAGAGAATACATCAAAGATCAAAAATATACCATGCATGCGGTAAAAAACCTTAAGGGCCCATTCACACCATACAGTAGATCAATGTGTCATGCATGCATTGGTGCATTGCTGTTCCATTCATTTTCAATGGCACAGATCATCTTCAATAGCACTTCAGTGCACCTTCAATGCACATGCATTTACGCACAGTAATGTACTAACCTGGGTTCTGGTGCATCTAGAGGCTTTCTTAGCCTTTTTGCTAAATAAGTCTCCTGTCAGGGCAGGGGGGTGTTGCTGGATGGTGCACAATTGGGGAGGAGAGGTAGTGCTGGTGGAGAATTATGCTTTTAAGAGCCAGGCAGGGAAATGGGTAAGGGCTGCAAAAACTAATCGATTAACTAGATTATAATCAATAACGAGAATCGTTGGCAACGAATCTCTTCATCGATTAGTTGCTTTTTGATTAGTTGCCGCCGATGTGCTCCTCCGTTGTCCTGCCACTGGTGCTGGCTGCAGCGGTCTGTGTCCCTTACAATCCTCGCTGCTCTCCCCGTCTGTATCGGCAGAGGCAGCAAGGACAAAGACCACTGTAGTCAGCACCAGCGGGGAGGAGAGACCGCTGTGAATGCATGCCCCCGCTGCCCTCCCCGTACCTCCTCTGCTGCCTCCGTACCTCCGCTGCTGCTCCCGTACCTTCTCTGCCCCCTGTGCCTTCACTGCCGCCCTGTGTCTCCTCTGCCCCACCCTGTTCTTCCTCTGTCCCGCCCCCATGCCTCTGCTGCTGCCCCGTTCCTCCCCTGCATCTAGAGGCAGGGAGCCATACCCAGCCTGCTATTATATATTTAAAATGCAATAGCCAATAACAGGCTGGCTATTGCACCCACCCACTGCCTGCTGTCAATCAGCAGAGGAGGGCCTGATGGAGAACTTTCTCCTTCACCTCCCTATTCTGCTGATTGACAGCAGGCAATGGGTGGGTGCAATAGCCAGCCTGTAATTGGCTATTGCAATTTGAAATATCCAATAGCAGGCTGGCTATTGCTCCCAGCAATAAAGTGTTAAAAAAAGTTTAAAAAATAAAGTTAAATAAAATTAAAACGACTCATAGTTATTTTATTATATTGGCGTTTTAAAATTCACATTATTTAAGATCCATAAAACTAATCAAAATGTCTAATATAATACATACGATTATTTAAAAATGATACAGTATATAAAAGGTGGGAAAAGTCATTTTTCTGCTTGACAAATTTTGCTACAGGAGGTGCATTGCGGTGCCATTCAATTCAATGGATCTCAAATGCACCTCTCGTCTGCAGTGTGATCGCCCGCACTGGAATGCATGCAGTTTTATTCGGAAGAAACGGTATGTCTGTAACGCTGCATTTGTGCATTTTATTTTAAATAAATGATGGTATTATTTTTTACATTTTATCTGATTAATCGATTAATTAATTAAAGTTAATAATTGGCTAATTAATCAATTATGAAAATAATCGTTAGCTGCAGCCCTAAAGGGCTTTGCACCTCCCTGCCAAGCTCTTAGCCAACAGGAACGCTCTAGCTAGTGTCCCGCTGAGCTCCTGGCAAAAAGTGATGTCTCTGGTTGCCAGGAGGTCTGTGGGACGCTCTTCCCTGCTGTCCCCCCATCTGACCCAAAGAAATGCTATCTGAGGCAACACCTTCAGGCTGCCTCATAATAAGGATGGCCCTGGATGCGCCGCATCGAAAAATTTTTCCCTTTTTAGGTCCATTGTGGTGCAGTTATGTGCGGTGCCTTCCATGCTGGGTGATGCATTCCCCATCCCTGACCCCAGCCTGCCGCAGCCCCAGCCTACTGAATCAAAAAACTAATCAAAATACGGCATGCATTAAGCTTTTGTAAAGAAACGGAAAGCACCCCTTAGTCTCGTTTGTCTTTACTCTTTAAGTTATCTAGAAGAAGGACAGCGTGGGAACAGAATAAATACAATTCTTGGTTTAAAAAGAATTCCAAGGTCACAGGTTATATTATGTCCATGTGTTTTTTCATACATGGAAAGTAATTAAATAATGTTCTTGTATAGCCTATGAGTTTTTTTGTCAAGGTAACTCTAAATGTAAAATGTATTTGCGTATTGCGCAAATGCAATGCTGTTGGCTTATTATGGTTTCATGATTTTCTATTTTCTGTCTCATATCAGTAGAGGTTACAATGGGAAACAGAAAACAATAATAAGCAATCATAAAAGAAAAAGTGACAGCAATGTATCAGTAATCAGGAAATCTGTATTATGTAGGCTGCTATTATTAAAATTTCAGTCCCAGTGAAAAAAGAGCACCAGTGAGGATGAATCCCCCTAAATGGGACACAGACCGCAATAAAAACCTGGCAGGGGTTCTAGCCCTCCATCACTTTAACTAAAACTTAAAAAAAATAATAATATTAAGTTACACATTTCTCTCAGTACAGGTTTGAGGCTAGGTTCACATCTGCACTACACCGCACGACACCCGGGAAGCGCATCGCGGTATCGCGCAGTCCTGCACAATGCATGCAGCGATTGCCATGTGGCCCCATTGATTTCAATGGGGCGACATCCGCGTGGCAATCGCAGAAAAAAGGTACAAGCACCTTTTTTTGCTATATTATTTGGCTGTATTAGTCGCAACCGTGTTCGGAAGCAGGAGCAGAATCACGGCGGGAAACTGCGCGATCCGCCCCGGCGCACGACTGGGGTGCCATTAGAAAATAATGCAACCCACAGCGAGATCAGTTCACACCTTGGCGACTCCTTCTTGCGCTGCAATCAGTGAGGTATCACCTAGGTGTGAACCTAGCCTTAGAGGTAGAGCCAGCTGTGCCCGTCCCCTCCCCCGTCCATTCCTCCAATCAGCACTGGAGGATCGGAGAGGAGAGGGGAGGGGGGGAATCCCTGCGGGGAGCAATGACTGACAGTCACCACTGTCTGCAGGGAAATAATTGTGAACTGAGTGATCAGCAGTATGTGATCGCTCAGTTCTCAATCAATAAAGCCGACATGTGACATCTGCAGTGTCACATGCGGGCTCTAATTCAGGGGACGAAAGTATTTCACTCTTCCCATAATTCTCCTTTAAGGAAGCAACAGCGGGCAACCTTAGTGCACATGTGCCCCTATTTTTAAAATGCCAACTCTGGGAAAAAATTATTTACACACCGCACTGGGTATGTACATGGTCACTAAACAGCTTTCCCACCCCTTCTCACTACTTGCCCATTCACAAATGTGTTGTGATGTGACATGATCTCTCCCCCTGCAAATCACAGAAGTCCTTGTAGTCTTTGAAAAAAAAATACAAGGCATTTTGTGAATGGGCAGAAGTCAGGAAGTGTGCTCCAGTTAGTGCTGTGCGTAGTGCTTCACATTCCTCACTACGCACAGCGCCCTAAAGCCAAATGTTTTATGTAGGAGATGGCGTGCTGCAAGGTAAGATTTTTATACTTTGCAGCAGGCATCCACACACAACATGCAGCTTTTTAGTGATCATTTGTACATCCAGTGCAGTGCATAAATTATCATATTTCCTGGAGCTGGGCTTTAAAGGAGAATTATGGGGTGAGTGAAAAACACTCAGCCCCATAATTCAAGCCGACCGGTGACAAAATAGCTGTCAAACGTCGGCTCTATTGATTGGGAAGTCAGCGAACATACAGTGCCGATTGCTGACTTCCCAATCCTCTGCCTGAAGAGAGCGGTGACTGTCAGTCACCACTCACCGCAGAGATTCCCCCCTTCCCTCTCCGATCCTCCAGCGCTCACTGGAGGAATGGATGGGGAAGGGGGCAGGCAGGCAGGCTCTAGAGGAAGAGCCAGCTTTCAATCAGCTCGACAGTGTCGGGATGCTTCCTGGCTGTGGAGCGGCTCTGTGCTCTCAGCATATAGTGGGAAATAGCACGCTACATGCTGAGTTTTAGGTCAACGTAGGCAACAGTATATGTCCTCCCTGACCCTAAAGAGAACTAGGGGCAAAACAAGTTTAAATAATGTTATAATAAATCTACATGAACTGTATCTTTACACACTGTGATCAGTAATAGCTTTTCTCTGCTGCGCACTGAAAAGGTGACATTTCAGCTAAGATAGAAAAAACTACAGACAGTCATTTCAATATTTAAGTGGTAATCTCACACATGGTCTTATATTATTTTGGTGTACTTGGTGCATTTGACTGGTTTCCATGTAACATGTTTCAGCCACTCTATGCTGCTATAGGTAGCTTACAAGATGGGAGCCATTGTGCTAGAGGTGTGTGACTCATAAGAGTGGCTGCTGGGTGACTTCACACACTATATCAACTATGTATATACTGTATTTATATATATGCTGTGTATATACAACTTTGCTTTAAAATTTATCTCCTTTTTTTTCAACCAGAATGATGAAAATGGTCAGATACATTATTTTCTTGATTATGAAATACGTGAAGGCTCATGCACAGTGAAGAGCATGCACAGTTGGCAAGATTGCCAGTTCCAGGCACATACACCAGTAAGATTATTTATGCACTTTTTCTCTTTGATATGTGTGTTCAGTTTTACCAACAAATCAGTATTATTTTAGTATGTCAGTTTTTTGGGTGTGTGCTGATGGGCTACATTTCCACCGACTTCCTGCTTCTTTTAGGGACTACAGAGAAAAGCTGTACATACTAACTTGTCCTGCTCTGACATCCACCAACCCACCAGTTAAGTAGCAAAGCAAGAAAGTCTCATAACTCCTGCTTCATTTTCTGTTAGGTAAATGGAAAATTCAGTCACAAACATTAAATGTCCTTGTAAAAGACACTGGTTGTGGATGGACATAGAAACACAGGTACATACTGTATAAGAACTGTATGAGATACAGCCTTTATCCGTCCCTTTTGTGATATGGATGCCTAAATAAACACTTTAATTTGGTACTAATATGTACATGAGCAGTACCAAGGCTATAAACATTGGTGTTATATCAACTGGAAGAATTTCTAAATTAGGAACAGACCTAGAGGTGGGAAGAAAGGGAAGTAATGGGGAAATATTGTAATGGTATATAGTTGTATTTCATGGAATATAGGTGGACTGTATATAAAGGCAATAAATATTCAGACAAATTCCCAATCACGTTTACTCCAGAAATCTGATGTTATCCAGCTACTTGTTACCTGTGCACCTACACTATATTGTCAAAAGTATTGGGACACCCCTCCAAATCATTGGATTCAGGTGTTCCAATGACCTCCATGGCCACAAGTGTATAAAATCAAGCACCTAGGCATGCAGACTGCTTCTGCAAACATTTGTGAAAGAAGGGGTCGCTCTCAGGAGCTCAGTGAATTCAAGCGTGGTACCTTGATAGGTTGCCACCTGTGCAATAAGTCCATCCGTGAAATTTCCTTGCTACTAAATATTCCACGGTCAACTGTTAGTGGTATTATAACCAAGTGGAAGCGACTGGGAACAACAGCAACTCAGCCACGAAGTGGTAGGCCACTTAAAATGACCGAGCAGGGTTCATGCAGCTGAAGCGCACATTAAGCAGAAGTTGCCAACTGTCTGCATTCTGCCAAGTGTAAAGTTTGGTAAAGGGGGATTATGGTGTGGGGTTGTTTTTCAGGGGTTAGGGTTGGCTCCTTAGTTCCAGTGAAGGGAACTCTTAAGGCATTAGCATACCAAGACATTTTGGACAATTTCATGCTCCCAACTTTGTGGGAAGTTTGGGGATGGCCCATTCCTGTTCCAACATGACTGCGCACCAGTGCACAAAGCAAGGTCCATAAAGACATGGATGAGCGAATTTGGGGTGGAGGAACTTGACTGGCCTGCACAGAGTCCTGACCTCAACCCGATAGAACACCTTTGAGATAAATTAGAGTGGAGACTGCGAGCCAGGCCTTCTTGCCCAACATCAGTACCTGACATCAAAAATGCGCTTCAGGAAGAATGGTCAAACATTCCCATAGACACACTCCTAAACCTTGTGGACAGACTTCCCAGAAGAGTTGAAGCTGTTATAGCTGCAAAGGGTGGACCAACTCAATAGTAAACCCTGCGGACTAAGACTGGGATGCCATGAAAGTTTATGTGCGTGTGGGGAAACATGTGGGGAAATGTGCATAAAAATGCGCGTTTTACGTGTGGAAACGCTGATGCCTAGGTTTGAATGGAGACTTAGGGGTCTATTCACAAAGCTGCCGAAGGATCTGGCCGTAGCTTCGGCCGATCCTTCGGCTAGCTTCGGCACCAGCCACACGAAGCAAGCCGATGTACGGCTGATTTCAGCCGATATACGGCTGAAATCAGCCGTACCAGCCTGAAGTGAATAGCCGAACAGTGTTCGGCTCACTTCACTTCTGATCGGTCATTCACTCGGCTGCCCTCGGCAGCTTTGTGAATAGACCCCTTAGTGCCATTTGCCTCAGCTTAGTCACAGTCAAAATGAACAAAGATGAAAGGGATTTAGGACCCTTCCAAGAGGCTTCTGCTGTTGAAAAGAAATACACTCAGATGGATATTCCAATGAGTATTATGGTATGATTGGAAAGATTGACCATATTGACTTAAATGAATAACACCTATTTAGTTGAGGGTCGTTTCCCTGCAGTTTCAGTCCCTGCAGCCTCTATCCCCCCTCTGCTGCGGTGATGAGATGCCCCTTGGTGTCCTTAGAAGCCAAGCAGGACCGTTTGGGTGAGTATATCTTTGTTATTTTAGACCCTAGACCAAAACGAGCACTTAACCTTTGCAGTAAGTGGGGGTAGCCCACCGCAAGGATCACATTTTATTCGCCCATTTGTTCTGTCCTTTAACTCTTTTAACTCATGTTGGCTGTAAGCAATGCACTACTTTTATGTAATTTATCAGCAAAGTTTTGCTTCCATTACTAGTCAGCTAATAGGCTACTATCTGTGCAGGAACAGGGAAAATGTTCAGCACATCTCCTTATCAACACAGAAAAGAAGATCCGGACTGTTGTGTCGCAAACCTGCAGTGTCAGTAAAGGTATGATCATTAAAATTGGTGGACTGCTCATTAAAATTCATGTTTTATTAATTAGTAGGGAATGCCAGTGTTAACAAACCATATTTGTTTTTAGTAAAAAAAATATTTTTAATCACGCCATGTGATACATCATAGATTTTATTGAAGTGGGTTAAAGGAATTAAAATTTCCTGTTGTCACTCGAGGTTTGTCACATTCCCTATGAGCGCTCAGGACATAGAGCAGAACCTAGATCAACCATGTGATGTGACTCTGACACCCAAAAAAGCTACTCACAGCACATATAAGCCTCTTCTATCATCATTGTCTCTACCACATCCCCACCACAAAGTGTTCTCTGGTACCTCTCACCCCATCCACTTTATGTTCTCTTGGAGCTTCCCCTCAAATATTCATTTTCTGGTATTTCTCCGGTTGTCCATATTGTGTTTTTTGGCAGCTCTCCCTCAATTGTCGATGCTAAATTTTTTGACAGATCTCCTCCTACTGTCCACTCTATGTTTTCTAGCAGCTCCACCTACCATCAGCATGATTGTACATTACAGACATCCCAACCTGCAAAACCTTATTTCAGGGAGGTTCACGCCTCATTTCAGGGAGGTGCCCTTTCTGTTTTTTGGGTTGTTTTTTACAGCGGCCGTCGTCAGAATATAAAAGAAATAATAATGATAATATATATA
>NW_017306297.1:3214720-3249622 GCF_000935625.1 Nanorana parkeri
CGGAAAGGTTTACTCAGAGTAAACCTTTCAGGGAGAAAATGCCTCTCTCGCGGACATCAGGGAGCTGCTGTCCAAAAGAGGGAGACTCCCTGAACATCAGGGAGACTTGAGATCCCTGACATTATGTGTGTGGCAGTATTCCCTTCACTACCTGTAGTAGTGTCTCTTGTAGGCCACACCACACTGTCCACACTATACTAATATCCAGAAACCATCAGCTGCACAAAAAGCTCTGGCTTCTGCCTGGTCACTACTGTTGTGCTTTCTACTGTTTGCCATTCTACTTTCCCCATTCTCCTTAATGGTATTCTTTCTGTGGTATGCTATCATTGTACACTAAATATTAAATATCTGAAGCGATACTTGGTACATAAATACGCAGTCCTATATGTGCTAAAACCTGCCTGTTCATAGTAAGTCCTACACCTTTGGATACGTCACACACCTTGTTGGAGATGTGTCATCAGCAGGGAGAAATAATGGTTCATACATGACCTCTTCCCCCCAGTCCACTAGGGGTCTATTCACTAAGCTGCCGAAGGATCTAGCCGTAGCTTCGGCCGATATCGCAGGTTACCTTTCTGCCACCTCTCTTTGATGCTGTAGTCCATGACCACTTCTTCCTCTACAACCCCTCTTAATGAAGCACAATCAGATGCTGCTCTCCGTCCTCCACTTCTCACCAACAATCAGTTATTGCCCTTCCTTCACTTTCCTTACTGCCCTCCTGCCATGCTTAGCCCCACTCTACCTATTCTCCTAATGGGCTATGATCACATTTAGCTGAGCCTCCTTGTCCTTCACACAATGGGATCCTACTATATCCTTTATCTTTGGCTGATTCATTATCATCTTCTCTCCTACTTCCCTACGTCCTTGATCAGCTTATACTTACTGTATTTGACCAGGTAATAATTGTACAGCTAAAATATTGTTTGATTGGGCAGTAATATACTAGTGTATTATATGTGTCACTCAGATGCCATAAACCATTCAGCCCACATTAACCCATTAATGATTAGACAATTAATTTTAATCTCCCAGCCTAGGTTGCCTACATACCATAGTTGCTGGCTATTAATTATAACTGTAGAGCCCTGATGCTCAACCTGCAGCCCTTTGGCACTTATTGTGCAGCTATCAGGGCCTCTTCAGCCGATTGGCTGCAGTAACTGTTTGGCCAACAATTTTCCACATGACTTCTTCAACAAGTCTATGGAGAAATCAACTTGTGTTGAGCCAGATGGCGCCAACAGGGCCACCCACAGGTCGGACTTTGCATGATTCAGCACAAAACTGACTAGATTTGACCCATGTCTGGCCAGCATAAAGCCTATTTCCACCTTTGCAGAGGTATTAAAAAAAAAACCCATATATAGCATGTACATGAAGCAGGTATATGCAGCTGATGTATATGACACCCGATACCTCAATATTGGGTGTCTGAGATTCACAGCAGAGCGGACACACATGCCGGCTTTTGCCGGCATTCTGACAGCTCGTATAGAACGAGAGAGATATCTCTCTCAAGCTATACTGGCTTTTTTTTTTTATCTTTGACTTTCAGGAATAGACACATAATGTATCTATTCTTGAAAGTAGAATGTTTCAGTTTTCTGAAACATTCAGTGACAGCTGAATCCTGAACTGCTGCAGGATCAGTGCCACTAACTTATTATCAGCTGTTCTGAAGTTTGAAGCAGCCTGATAATAACCAAACATGTATTAATTTATCAAGCAGTAATAGTGAGATTAATTCACAATGACTGCTTGATATAATTAAATAAATAAAATAACATTTTTAAGTTTAAAAAAAGTGAAAAAAGTGTAAAAAAAAATAGTGAAAAGTGAAAAAAAAAAAAAAAAGTGTAAAAAAAATAATAATAAGGGACAAATAAATGAATGTATGTATTGCATTTTTTTTTTAGCTGTGCTGGTTTTGTTAAAAAAATAGTACAAATCAAACTGGGAAAAAAGTGTTTTTTTTAAACGTTTTTTCCTCTTTTTTTATATTTTATTTGTCCTAAGTGAGGCGTTAGACACACATATATGATATAAATATATAGCCCTATCTGTCCTCTAAAAAACAATATATAATATGTGTGGGTGCACTTTGTAAGAAAGTATATTACTGACGTGGAAGAATCACACAGCAAAAATGTCAAAAGTGTGTCAGTCATTTACGAACAGAAACCAAAAACAAGCTCAGTCATGAAGGAGTTAAGGCCTAATAAAACGTTCATAAAAAATGAACAAAGCCTGCACTGTGAGATATAACAAATGTGTACACGTATACATCATCACTGCACCTCTTCATTACCACAATATATGCTAATCACTTGCAAAGGTGGAAATGGACTTTAAGTTGATCTCTTTAACCTGTGTTGAAATGATAAACAGTAAACAAATGCTGGGAAGGAGGGCAGCACCTAGGAACATGACAGTAAAAGTGTGTGCACAGCAAAAATGAAGGCTGAAATTAAGCAGGTAAATATGAATTCTTGTATATTAATATTTATTAATGTTAATGCGTGTTTAACACACATGCTTTAACACATGTTATGTAACTAGTTAACATGCCTTGCATTAAGGCAGACCATTCATTTCAGTGGGCTGACAACCCACCACAGAGACTAACAATTGTATTTCACTAAGTTTGGTGAGCCCAGCAACACAAGTGAGTGCACCAAAGCACATAACGTACATTAACACAGCATACAGGTGTGAATGGGTCCTAAAATTGTGACAGGATTGATTGTAATTAAAGTAATTTGTAATTTATTTTCTTCAGTGCCACTGGAACCATATGTGACTGCTGTTCATCACCAGTGCCTTGGTTGTCCTTATCCAATAGACACAAACAATGAAGAGGTTCTGCGATTCGTACACATCGCTATTGAAAAAATGAACAGACAGGGGAGTCATCTGTACTACTTTGATTTGGACCAAATAGTAAATGCCACCCGCCAGGTCTGTACAATACAAACGTAATCATTTTAGAGGCAAATGCAGTGTCACTCACTAGGTCCACACAGAACTAAAGTTGCCTTAAAGGTCAAAGATAATCAATTTAGTATTAATATTGTACATAATGACTTACTGTTATGAATTCCAATATTACAAGCACTAATTGAGGAACTTATTTTAGACAGAGGATGACTGTCAAATAATCCTGCCAGTCTTACCAATTTTAGAAATGCATCCAGCCTATGGGGTACTGTCAGATTCCTAAAGACAACTTGGCTAGCAAATCTCAGGAAAAGTCAATTGACTGAGTTAAGCTGGCCACACACCTTACAACCATCGCAAGACTTTTGCCTTGCGATGGTTGTAAGGTAATTAAAAAAATGTACGATCTGCCCATCTCGGACAGGCAGATCGTACTTGCGTTAATCGCAAGCCCGCCCTGCTGAGGGGCGGGCTTCCGATGACCGCACTGCTAAACAGGCAGTGTGCGCTTGCGCACACTGGCCCGTGCGCCAGTTATCTCACGATCATGCTACAAACCAGCCGAAAATCGTACGATTCTCGGCTGGTTTTCAAACATCCTCGAAAGACAAAAGTCGTGCGACCGTACAGTAGAAATGGTCGCACGCCTTCCACACACCTTGCGATAATCGTACGATCGCGGGATTTCCCGCGGTTATTGTACGATTATCTCAAGGTGTGTGGGCACCTTTAGACTGGATTTTCTGGTCAACAGCTCTTGTCCACAACAGACAAAGCTGGAGCAAGGGTGTTTTCTAAGTACATAGACATATAATGCAAATATGTTTTGCTGTTGGGCGGGCAGAGCTTTTCTAATAGACTAATTCTCCATCAGGTCTTCCTTCCTTGTGATTTACAGCGGATGGCAGTGGCTGTATATATTTGCCACTAGCATACTGTCAAACAGCTATGGAATCTGCCCACTGCTATCTGTTGTCAATCACAAGGGAGATGGACCTGACGGGGAACTAGTTTCTCAGAGTTCCTCATTAGGTTCACCTGTCTTATTATTGACAGCGGACAGTAATGAGGATTTTATAGCTGCTAACATGCTGTCTAGTAGCTATGGAATCTTCCCACTGCCATCCACGCTATCAATCACAAGGGAGGCGGTACTGATGGGGAACTAATCTTCCTGCTTCCTCATGAAGCTCACCCACTGTCAATCCAGCCCTGCATATCTCGTTGCTAGGTCGCAGTCAGCTATACTGCTGACAGTGTTCCAACAACCAATGCCACCTCACTGGCCCCATTCAACTGCTGGCTGGGTGATTCCCCAGCCAACAGCTAAATATATAAACAAATGGATGAGTATTCTGGTTGACATAATTAACCAAATATGGCCATTGACTGTAAACAAAGGGCTGGGGAATCTGGCTGACATTATTGATCAAATATGGCCTTTGCCATATTTGGGTTATGACATCAGCCAGCATTTTATGGCCCCTCTGGTCGTTTTATTGGTTGTAGCAACCAACTAAATCTGTTGCATTTATTTGTCACAGAACAAACATGCCCTGCTCTTTACTACAAAGCGTGTTTGCATGCCTGTCTCTGCTCGCCAACTTAGAGTCTGTGTTAATTACCTCCAGTTTCGTTATATATGAATTGGTGGTGATTCTTTTTGAATTTGTCAAAGCCATAGCGACTCATTGTGAAAGTGACATAAATAAAAACGATATGAATCTGTTGCACGTGTCAGAACTAACAGAACTGTTGTAAGACTTTCATGAATTAGGCACAGGATTTTTAAAGGCATAATACCACCACAAATGTTTAATGTAATCTAAAAACCCCTAATAGTTTGTCCCTGATTGCAGGGCTCCTGACTGGATTTTAGTCTGCCAAATCCTGACTTGAAAGATAAAGTGCAATACTCTTGAGAGTTTTTTAGAGCAAAGGACACTTCAGAAGAGAACATTTGTTGAAGCAGACTTTTGGCACCCTCTGTTGGTCAATCATGTTATCATTATAGAAGTTAAAGTACAAATGATTGGATATCGATGTGGTTAAATTACACCAGGATTATTTACTGAAAGTAATGATACTTGGTGGGATTTAAATTTTAAAATATGGTTATCTAAAATTTAGGAGACTTCTACATTTATTTAAGGTCATCCATAGACTTTAAAAGGCAAACAAACATGCAGTCAAAGTCCAGTCTTTTTTAGGCTTATCTGTCTACTGATTAACATGATTACATGGCTTGGCTGAGTGTGCATGTTTACAGTATGCTATTGAGAGTGAATGGGAGAGCTGATGTTGGATACCTCCAGTGCAATCAATAGACACATGTGTGCTACTATTATTTGGAATGAAGAGCATCACCACACTTCTGAAGTCCTCCCTGTACTCACCTATTTCTGTAATCAACCTTTACATCTCCCCATTTAAACCTTAAAATGTATTTCCACTTTTGCAATCAAAATTTAGAAAACCCCTCTATATGTTTGTTATAATGAAAATATATCTTTTTTTTTTTAATCGTACTTTGTAGATGTTTTGTTGCATTAGACAAGATGGCTGAATTAAATTTTTTTTTTCTGAGCACCTTTCCAGTAATCTGTGTTTATGAAAAGACTAAAATCCTTTTCCACTCTATCCAAAAGTTTTGCTGGACATACACTTCAAACAAAATATAATTGCCGTTACTGCCTTTGCGGTGCCAGGAAACATTTTCCCTATGCAAAATTGATCACAGTTGCCCAAGAAGATTTATTTTGCCTTCCTCTAGACTAAAACTACTTTGGTTGTAAAAGCTGTGAATATAGTTAACCATATAATTATATCACAGTTGTCCTCTTATGTTTCAGGTGGTGGGTGGATGGGACTACATCATAAACTGTGTGGTTAGAAAGACAAACTGCTCTAAAATGGATTTTAAAACCAAAGATTCAAATGAATGCAAACTTGACAAAGAAGGGGTAAGTTTTTTTTAATAATCATAATATACACTAAATATACATAAAATATATGCTGTGTTTAGTAATCTGGCATAAAGCTTAGAAATCTCCATGTTAAACTCGTAACAGGTATTTGAGAACTTCACACAACTATATTGATCTGCTGCCATGTAGATTCCAAATGATAGTAATTTGCACGATATAGAATGGTACAAATAAAAAGGGACTTCACCCAGCTAGGGGAAAATTAAAAGTTAGCAGCTGCAAGTACTGTAGCTGCTGACTTTTAAAAAAAACACATACTTACCAGCCCAGGGCTTCTGAACTTCTGTGCCACCATCTTGGATTTGGGAACAGGTTTTGACTTCCTGATTACTCACAGCCACTCCCCTACTGTACATATATGGGATCCAAACTACAGGGCGACTCTATCCCAGAAGGCTGTGGGCAGGGGGCGTACCAAGGGGACATCATTTTTGGAGGAATTGGGAGTGAATACCACAAAAAATGGTACTTGTCCCCCCCCCCAAAAAAAATTGCAATTGTGAATTGTGTAAGAGGCTGGGGAAAGAAGAGGATGATGGTGAGTGTCATTTTCAGTTGAAGGTCCACTTTAAGTACCAGCTTCTTCCATGACTAGTTGCAAACATATTATTTTCTGCCTATGCTTGCTATGTTGAGATATGTGTAAAATAGATGTCCCATGGAAATGTAACTGCTCACTAAACCTCAGGGAATGAGCTCTATATTAACATTTATTTAGGGACATGGCACCATACACCCAGTGTCCAGTTCAAAAGCCCACTAGCAAGGTGGAATTATAAGCCAGGGAGTGTGCTCTAGATAATGGGAATGTGCTAATATGTTTTTAGACTAGGACACTAAGGGGGTCATTCACAAAAGAGTGAAGAGTTTGGAGAAGGGAGGAGAAGTGAACAATCTAGGACAACATAGCTGAACTAGAAAGTGAGCTGAAATGGAGAATTTTTCCAAATCAACTATGTTGTCCTACATTGTTCACTTCTTCTGCATTCTCCAAACTCTTCACCCTTTAGTGAATAACCCCCTAAATATCAGACAAACACTATCAGGGTTATTCACAAAAGGGTGAAGAGTTTGGAGAAGGCAGGAGAAGTGAACAATCTAGGACAACATAGCTGACATGGAAAAATTATCCAATTCACCTCACTTTCCAGTTCAGCTATGTTGTCCTAGATTGTTCACTTCTCCTGCCTTCTCCAAACACTTCACCCTTTTGTGAAGAGCCCTGTAAATATCAGGAACTAAGCTCTGAACACAGCTAAAGTTCAACTAAGGGCTTGTTCACACCGAAAGCATGTGCGTTCCAGAGCGGTAGCTGCTGGAACGCACCGCGATCGCTAAGAAACTTCTCCCCGCATTGTGGGGCGGGGAGAAGACTTTGCCAGCATTGCGTTCCACTGCAAACGCAAAAATATGGCTTGCTCTATTTTTGGCGTTTGCAGTGGAACGCAATGCTGGCAAAGTCTTCTCCCCGCCCCACAATGCGGGGAGAAGTTTCTTAGCGATCGCGGTGCGTTCCAGCAGCTACCGCTCTGGAACGCACACGCTTTCAGTGTGAACAAGGCCTAAAGGAAACTACTGCACCTTTGACACCCCGCTATTATAGTGTTTGATAATATAGAAAGCAAAAAGTGATCTTTAGGACCTAACAATGTTTTTGGTTGCACGGATATTTTTAGATAATATTTCACATGATTGCATATGAATAATAGTAAATACAAACTAGCAGTATGGCAGAATAAATATCCCATAAGTACAACCTATAGGAAACAAGTGTGTGATCTATGGGAAAAAAAGTGGTACATATACTAAATGTACCAAAATGTCCCTTAAAAAACTCTGTGTACATCAATTATAAATACTAGGGATGCACCGATACTAGTATCGGTGCCAAGTATTTGGGAGAATACTTGTACTCGCCCAAATGCTCCAATGCGTAGCCCCATACTTCCGGTATCAGGAAGGCGGGCAGCGAGTCATTACACGCTGCCTGGCTTCCTGATTGACTGGGAAGCCGGCTCCATGCTCCCTCGTCACTCCTTGCAGGAAGAAGTGCTCTAGCAATGCAGCAACTGTGCAGGACCTACACTAGTGAAACTAAACTAGAGATCCTTTGCAAAACAAAAGCGTTTAAAAAATGTTTTGGATTGCTAATTAAATATGATCGTTTTAAAATAAAAATGACAGAATTTTTTTTTCCTTTCCAGGAAACAGGTGAGTGTGAACTCCAGGTATCTGAAACTCCTGATGGCCAAGTAAATGATATCATCTTAAAGTGCACATCACAAGCTGGTAAGTAATTAAAAAACAGGTTTCTGAAGAATGGCCTTATAGTTGTAACCTACTACTGAGATCACACAATATAATCCAAGTTTATAGCTCTGGCCATCTGTAACTTCTGCTATATAGAGTATTTGAAATAGGATAGTGTGGTACTATAATAGGACATTTAGATGTCAGGGAACAGAAAAGTCATACCGCCTTTTTTTCTTTTACTTTAAAGAACTATGGGGAGAGTGAATTACACTCATCCTCATAGTTAGAGCCGACCTGTGACAGTGAAACTGTCACAGGTCGGCTCTATTGATCGGGAAGTGAGCGAACACATACCTTTGCTTGCCCACTTCCCGATCATCTCCCTACAGAGAGCGGTCACTGTCAGTCACCATTCCCCACAAGGGTTCCCCTCTCCGATCCTCCAGCGCTGACTGGAAAGACGGACAGGAGGCGAGCATAGCTGGCTCTGCCTCTAGATAGGCAAAGCCCACTGTCAATCAGGCAGCGGGGTGGATCTCGTTAGTATTGCCGCTATCTGTCCTGGCTGTGGCGCTCTTATATGCTGAGTTTTTGGTCACAGGAGGACGTCAGTAGACAGTTTGTCCTACCGTGACCCTAAAGAGAACTATGAAAGGTTACCCCAGAGTTCTCTTTTAATTCCAATGCTGCAGTTCATCGTCTTCCCAGCAGATGGAGGTGTGCAACTATCTCTATGGCCTATTCACAAGGATCCAGAAAAATACTATCTTTTTGTTGCAAAATGTTTACTGATCATTTTCAGCATATTAACAAATATTTGCACTGGTTTAGAAGGTCCTAGAAATGTAAGCAAAACAAATGTTGCTGATTTAAAAAAATGCAATATAAAGCAACTGCAAATGTAGAGTGCCATCAGTGTACTCATTTATATTTAAGAGATTTTAAGATAGGTCAAGTTTTCACTTTGTTCTTAAAATTAATAGAAGTGCCACTCATTCACTGTTTTTTCTCTTTTTATATTTACTACAAAAACAAAGTTCCCCCTTCCCCTTGAGATAACAGCCTACCATGCCAGGCATATGAGCTAGGTAAGGACCCATTAGAGTGGCCATTTAACATGATAATACCAGTCCATATGCCCTTCATCAATACATGGCTGATTCAAGTGATATATAGGGTTCCTATAACAAAGCCTCACAGGGTTATTCACAAAAGGGTGAAGAGTTTGGAGAAGTCAGGAGAAGGGAACTACCTAGGACAACATAGCTAATCTGGAAAGTGAGCTGCATTGGAGAATTCTTCCAAATCAGCTATGTTGTCCTAGGTAGTTCCCTTCTCCTGCCTTCTCTAACTCTTCACCCTTTTGTGAATAACCCTGTCAGTGTTTTTCTCACAAGCACTGGACTTTTCCCACACAAATGATGTCCTTTCAGAACAGGTAAGTTACTGCTCCCTTCCCGTTGAACTCATTGACTTTGTTGCATTAAGTTTCACTAAAAACAAAAACACTCTGTTTTTAAAGTAGTATTAAACTCTCAATGTCGTTTTCAAGAATGAATCCAGATCAAATAACTATACATTGCCCAGCAAAATATGTGTACATTTTTACCCAATCACTTACAGTCATCATGTTTCTAATCAGCTGGCTCCAACTCTCTTAGCTCTGCTTCTCCTGTCCAGTACAAGAACACAAGGACAGAGCAGTCTCCAACAACCATCCATCTACCAGACTGGGGAAGGGAAGAAGGAGGAGTGGAGAGCTGGGAGCAGGGTAGTGGCTTGCCTTGCTGTGCAATGGTACCATGGATCCACACACAAGGGTGACTCCATAGGACCCTGCAAGAGAAAGGGGCAACTTAAAACAGGATATCAGGGCCAGTGCTCAGGGGACCAGCTGATTCTGCAGGAAACTAAAACTTTTAAACAACAAGGAGCAGCATCCATTGTAAGCGTTTTACTTAGCATTTGAAAAAGCTTAAAAACCTTTTGACTTTAATATCACTTTAATAAATATTAGGAACAAAGAAACTTTTCCACACATGCTAATCATTTTAGAAAAAATAATTTAAAAAGAACGCATTGCCATGTGCTACATTAAGTGCTACTATTTTTTTAAATTTCCATCTACGATGAACTTTGAGGAAAGTTGGCTGTCAGTGCCTTTATCAACTGCTGCCTATTTTTTTCAGCAGAATTTATTGTTGTTACATAAGTCCTATTGAATGAATAAAGTAGTTAACAATGGCAGTTGGGAGGAAGTGATGGGTCAAATGTGTCTGGGTTGGATTTGAGTTCATTGAACTCATCAGAAAATCCACAAATTCCAAACTTTAATCTGAACCCCACTGAAGTCTATGGGGGTGAGGGAGGCAAATCCTGAAAATCAATTCTGCCTATTTTCAAGGCTAATAGGGAATGGACCATAGCAGACCACGTGGCCTCGGCATGGGGGAGGCATGATGGGGACAAGAGGCTCATCTCCACATGCGGTCTCTAAGAGTGTGGGGGGGTCTGCAGGGTAGGAGGAATTATCAGAATCTGGAAGCTCTCTTTAAGATAAGGGAGCCCCCAGATATCCAGCCGCCCCCTGTCCCCCTCCCCTTTTAGCACCCTTGGTTACTCATTCACAAAAAAAATGACAAAGTAAATGAACACACAGACACCTTATAAAAGTCCTTTATTAAAAATTCCTCAAATAATGACCCACAATGTAGATCCAACATCAATCACACTGAAAAGTGATGTAGATTTATAGTCAATGACAATTATGCACATACAATCTAACATCAAAAACAACCTGCTTGCAAGGGTCCTGCACTCAACAGATTCTCATTCCAACTGACAGTTCCTGCCAGAACCAGAACCATATTGGGTCAATGACATCATACCATATGAACAGTGGCCTTGCCCAGCACAGTCCAAATGCAAAGACAAGAAAAGGCAATTTGGCTTGTTTATAATCGGCACGGTTCACACATGTTGTGGAGATATGCATGTGCCTTTTTATAAGGCCCCGTTCACACCGGGGTGGTTTGGCCACGCGGATTTGGCCGTGCGGATCCGCCGACATGAACGATCCCATACATTGCTATGGGGACCTTTCATGCGACGGCGCGACTCAGCGCTGAAACACAATTAAAAGCTCCCAAAACCTCCCTTTTGGCTGAGGCCTAGAGAGCATAGAGAGAGCACACCATGGGCTGGAGTTTGCAGATCTTTTAAACAGGTTAAAAGGGTTGATATGGAAAAAAGAAGACTTTTCAATTTCCCTCTTTCATAGACATTTCCTTTAAATGTTTTCATTTTATAAAGATGTTCAGAGTAAGCATAAATGTGCATATAGTTGCCTGTTCTTGCGCAGTAGGAATGAAGGGAAGTAAAGTAATCAGTGACATATGTAATGACACATATAATTTAATAGTAACAGCAGCATTTAAATTAGGAGATGACAGAGCACTCATTAGCAAAACACCACTGTACTGTTTTTCTATCAAATCTGATTTTTCTTCACAGTTCACTACAGAATTATATTCTACCTAATATGCATCAAAGATTTAAATTTGTCTTTAAAAAAAGAAGTGTTTTCTGTTGGTCCTGTTAATTAACATGTAAAGTAGATGTAAACACTGACTTGACATTAAGTTGGTATGGTCTATCATGAACACTTGCCTTTTTTTCCCATAAAATACAGTTTTTTTTATGTAGCAGCATCCGTCAAATGATCAGAAAAATGGTAATGTGCAACTTTACTGTATGAATGGAAGACAAACTGGCAATGTCAATAAAATGATAAAGGGGTATGCAACAAGCAGAAAACAAAGTGAGGGGAATTTATCAAAACTGGAGCAGACAAAATCTGGAGCAGCTGTGCATGGCAACCAATCAGCTTCTCTTTCATTTTCAAATCTTTACTGAACAAACTGAAGAGAGAAGCTAAGTGGTCGCTATGCACAGCTGCTCCAGATTTTATCTGCTCCAGTTTTGACAAATTCCCCCAAGTATATCTGACAGTGTAAATATTGCAATACAAGGCTGCCCAGGGATAGTTCCCATAAAAGTGGGAGGGGGTAGCAGGTGGCAGCACAATACAGAATAATAATATCTAAGAGAACAGAGTGTAAGAAGAAATCTTTAGTAAACAGTACATTCTAGTGGAAACACAGTTACTGTAAGGTCCCGTATGCAAACACCCCAGTCCGAGTATATAGTGATCATGCGTTTCACCTATAGCAGCCGTCTTTCCCTTAAGGCTAGTGCACCTACTGGTACTTGGATGCCCCCAGTGGAAAGTGAGGTCAGAAGTAGCAGAAGAGGAATCCAGGAAACAAAGGAATTGGTCAGTCAGGCAGGGAATATCCAGAAAAAGTAGCCGAGGGTCAGGGCAGGAAGCAGACAAGCGGGAATCAGAATACAAGAGTGCACTTGATCAGCAAAGAATCGCTATCGCAAGCAGTGCGCCACAGACTGATGATATTTACATAGAGTGCCTCCATAGACACAAGCCAATCCCAGCTCGGGGTGTGAGGCAGATGCATTACTCCACAGCAGAGATGCAAGCCAGCACTCAGGCTGCAAAACACTGTGGCCAGATTCATTACCTCACAGCTAAAGGCTAGAGCTGCAGCTAGCGACACAGACTAATAACCTACACAGGCTGCCTGACACTTACTTACAGGTCCCTGGGGGGTAACACCTCTCTAATTAGGAGGCTGGCTGTAGCTCATAACCCAGGTAGTCAACCACAGGCTCCACATGGGAAAGGCGAAGGAGTGTTCCAGGACAATCACCTGGTGACAGTAAAGGAGGTCACCCCACCTGTCAACAGATAATGTGCTGTCCCACCTTAGGGTGGGAAACAGTGTAATTTGTATCACTTGCACATGTCCAATTGTCCTAGGGATTGTGGGAGCCTACTGGATCATGGGCAAAGGAATTGAAGGGGCCTGCAACCACTGCTGGACATGGTGGGTGAAGAGGGACTCCACTACACTTTCTTTTTTTTGCATCTCATTGCTGCTGCTGTAGGCATTTGACAGGCCATCTAAGGCCCACCTGTATCAGGCTAAGACCTGCTTATAGGGTTACTGAACTCTACATGCCATTGCGACTCTTAAGCACCCATCTACACCTGCCCTTATGCACCATATCTAGAGATTCTTTTACTTTATTGTATTAACATGATTTAGTCCAGATGAGGCACAGGACATACATATTAGCTGGTGTTCTTCAAACTTGGTGAGAACACCTGCCTGAAGCCATCCTTAGTGTATGATTCCTTGTTTAGGGTCTGTGTTCATGGGCAAATTCAGCTTGCTTTTCAGATCAGTTTGAGATGCTTCTGAGATAATTTGGAATTAAATTTAGTTGCATGTGACCTGCAGTTGTCTTCCTCCTGATCTGCATTTTAGATTTTTTTTACTGCTTACCTTAATAGTTCCACTGCAGAGCTGTCAAGTTCAGCAGAGTTCAAGTTGCTTTCCATGCTTTCCTACTCAGTCAGAACGTAGTGTGACTGGCAGGAGCAGAGAGGATGGCAGCTGGACATCAGTTTTGGACAGCTGCATCAGTTCTGACCTTTAGAATAAAAGTAACAATTTCATTTATTTAGGTTTATTTTCATTCATGAGATTTACACAAGCTTTTGGATAGGAGCTTTAATTACTGACCCTTTCTTGACTGCTTACTATGTAAACTACTATGTTTCCAGGAGTTTGCCTTAACTGTCCTTTAAATGTGGATTCTGATGATGCTGAGCTTCAGAATTTACTAAGCCAAGTTATAGATGAGTACAATTCCAACATTAATGTTACAAATCTGCACAAGCTTAACCAAGTGATAAAGGCAACAAAACATGTAAGTGTATAACTGCATGCATGATGATAATTAAAAGTATGCATTCATAAAATGATCTCAAAATATGGAAATGTTTGTCATTCATGAACACAGGTTCTTATACCTGTGCCCAAGAGGAATTGATTTATCAAAGAGCTGGAAGTTGGACACGTCCACCCTCATTAGGGTCACACAATGCCGAATCCAGCTATAACACTCTAAAGTGACTGTCCAGTCTTCAATAACCAACAATAGTTCAGAATAGAAAGTTTTGCTTACTATTATCACAGTGTAAAGGAGCTAATAGAGGAAGTTGGTCTCAGGATCTCTGTATCTTGAAGTCTTTATGCAGCAATCCCGAGACCATGTAAAGTTATTCTGTTACTTAAAAGAGAACTATGGGGTAAGTGTTTTTCCCATAGTTCTCCTAAGGGAAACGGGAGGACATAAACTAGTGTCCTCCCGTGACCCAAAGCTCAGTATCCCGCGAGCTACAGCTGGCGATATACTGAGACCGCCGCAGCCGGGACGGATCCCGGCATTACAGTCGAGATCCACCCAGCTGCGTGAGTGACAGCTGGCTCTGCCTATCTAGAGGCAGAGTCAGCTGTACCCGCCCCCTCCCCCGTCCCTTCCGCCAGTCAGCGCTGGAGGATCGGAGAGGGGGGAATCCCTGCAGGGAGCCGTGAGTGACAATCACCGCTCTCTGCAGGGACATGATCGAGAATGTGTTCGTTCACTTCCCGATCTATTGAGCTGATGTGTGACAGTCTCATTGTCACATGTCGACTCGAACTGTGAGGTTGAGTGAAAATCACTCACCTCATAGTTCTTCTTTAATACAGTGCAAGCAATAAGAGGTTATTTTCTTTGATACAACTGAACCCAACACTTATGTTGGTTGTGGAGCAGAATCTGAATACCCGGAAATTATTCTAACAGAACACAGAAAACAAAAAAATTACTTTTGTTAAAGTAGAACTAAAGCCAAAGCTTTTTTGTAGAGTTTTGGATAAAGTGGCCAGGGGTTAGAAGCCCTGGCAGTTTTTTTTTTACTGTTGTCTGTGTCCTTATTAGGGAGATTCACCTCTCTCTCAGTGACCATCATCACTGAAAGTGAAAGAAAATACTAAATCTCGGGTTGCCAACAGAACAAGAATAGATAGGAAATCTTCCAGTGGGTACACTAGATCTGGTGACCCTGCTGACCACCGGGGATTTCCCTTTCTTTGGAGGGATCTCCTCTTACTTCCTGTTGTGCCTATTGGGCAGGAAGTGAAGGCAAATTTCCCCAATGGGACACAGATGAAAAAAAAAAAAAGCTGATGGGTTAAAACCCATGCTTACTTTATTTCTACATTTAAAAAAATAAGTTTTGGCTTCAGTTCTACTTTATTTTATATGCCCTTGTGTAGGTTTCCATCCTTACCAATTTTCTGCAATTGATATCTTGTACATCATGCCTTTTCAAAACAGCCAACCCTAAAGCTGGCCATACATTATTATAACTTCAGAAACTAGCCAAGATTCTTACAGTGGGTCCCACTGTCTGTACCCTTTCAGCTTATCGAAGAAAATCTTTGAACAAACAGAGCCACCAGCCAATGAGCTGCCGGCTATTTTTGGGTATAAAACAACAGAACAGTGTATGGCCAGCTTTACACATGATCATTTCCTACACAAATCCAAAAACTTAATTTGGTATAGTGTGTGCAGCCATGCAAATAACTCCTTTATGGCTTCCCTCACTGTGTTAGAGACCCTGTTGCCAGACCATTTCTGAGCCTACTTTCTGAAAATGCTAGTTCCCCATTGCCAATTCTCCTATGCATGCACTACTTTATCCTAAGTATCCCTTAACATGTGCACCTGTGTTATCGTTGTTGTAAGATTTATTGTTTGTTAAAACTCTTAAACTATTGTGATGATTTTGATTAGAGAAATTCTGTGCTTTAGAAAAATGATCTAAAGAAAGCCAGCCATACACTTAGAAAAAAAACACTTGATTTCACCATCCACACTAACAGTATGCCAGTGATTGCGATTGATTGCCTGAAGTCCCTGTTTGGGCCGAATATTTCAGATTGCCTCCTATGACAAAAGTCAAAATGGGGGTCGGGGGGGGGGGGTATTCTGAAGGGGCCACACAATGGTCAAATTTCCGCCGAGTCAGCAGGACTCTGTTGAAATTCAACCAGTCTATGCATGTACAGTAGTTAATTTACATTGTTAAAGCTGAACTGTTTCTGTAAACCCTTTTTATTAGCTGCTGGAGCTCCAGGGCCAAGATATACCACCCCCTACCCCCCACCATGTAACAGTGTCTATAGTACTGGTGATATTATTTTTTGTTACAAATGCACTAATCTGGTTACCTCACTGCACTAATTACCTTCTTACATTTGCACATTTACATTGTAGGGGTTTCAAGAACAGATATATGAAGTGTTGTTTTCTATGATGCCAACCGTATGCTCCAAACCTGACCACACCATACTGGGAGACGAATGTAACAATTTAGAAAATGCAGTAAGTAAGTTCTTGTACAAATGCTTGGGCATATTAGTATTTAGCAAGCAAAACAATTTTAATAAAAGCTGTGCTTTTCAGATCCAGGACAGAAAAGAGTTATTTCAGTGCCAATTTGCATTAGGAAAGCCTGCCTAGAAAAAATTTAAATTGAAACAAACATGAAATATATATGACTTTTTCAGATGCTTTATTTGAATTAGACATTTTCTGAGTTCACGTGGAAAGAGCAAATACAAACTAGAATATAAAGATGTGATGCAGCTCAGATCACTTTCAGTTTCTCATTTTCTCAACTGGTGTTAGGATTCTTGGTAAGGTAGAATAGATAATGGGGGACTTTTTTGTTACAACCTTACAGCCAGGACATATTAATGATAGGACTCGGTGGAGTTGGTGTATCAAGATAAAATTAAACATCTCCCATTTCCTTGTTTCTTTTAGTCTCCACTATCCTGTGATACCACAATTAAGGTTACAGACAAGAGGATTAATGTTCATTCAGGTCCTGTATGTGTAGAACAACAAGCGGTAGGTGGTTTTCTTTTACAGCTGAAAGTTGGTAGTGTGGAATATAAAAAGCAAATAGAAATAGAAATATTGCATCTCTTGCATTGAAAAAGACTAGTCAGTATTTCGTTTGCTAAAGTTCTGTGTCCCCAAAAGACCCTTGATCCAAGCAGCGGCCTGGCAGAACAGGAAAAGGGGGGGTGATTGTGCACCCCCTCCTACACCAAACCAGGCCACATGCAGCTACCGCTCTGGAACGCACACGCTTTCGGTGTGAACAAGCCCTAAAGGGAATGTTTCTAACCATGAATTTCCCCCATTGCCTCTCTTTTAGTCTGACAAATAAATCATTGAAAGTATTTTGTTATATCTTTTCCATAAGAAAAAATACTTATCAATCCAGCGAGAATTTCAGTGGGCTTTAAATCTTAAAAAATGCATTCAAGCACCTTAATTATTAACAAAAATGTAACTTTTGTATGGATCACTCGGCTGTAGATCCTCAAATAATTTCTGAATTGGTGCTGACACTATCCTTTCTTCTGGAGGGTGGCTACTTTTCTTGCCCATGGTCCCTTTGTGTGTTGTACAGTAGTCACCACTCCAAGCTCACTCCTGTGATGGACTACAATCTCACATTTAGTTTACTAATTTGTATTGAGATTGTAGTCCATCACGGGAGCGAGCTTGGAGCTGTGACTACTTTCCAACACACACAGGGACCATGGGGAACAAAAGTAGCCACCCTCCAGAAGGAAGGACAGTGTCAGCACAGGTTCAAAGATGATTTGAGGATCTACAGCTCAGTGATGCACAACTAAACTACATGTTTGTTAATAGTTATGGTACTTAAATGCATTTTTAAGGTTTAGCGCCTGAATTTAGTGTCACTTTAACTCCTTGTGCATTTTCCTGTGCTGCAATGAAATCCTGAGTTGTGTTATCAGCCCTGTTCAGTTCACCTCTGTGAACTACAGAACTATTTCATCCTATGTTATGGAGATGAGAAGAGGGGGAGGTGTTCTGTGGTCCAAATCAGGAGGGAGCTGGCTAGTGTGACTACGTTGCTTCTCTACAGATACAGTACAGTGCGCTTGAATTGTCACCCTATGTCACGCATCCCATCGCACTCCTGACCGCAGAATCCCAATATAATCCGCAGTGGGTACTGCATTGAGAAGTAATTGGCGCCCCATTAGTGAATACTGAAGAAAAAGGATGTCACTGGCACCTCAATCGTGATACTAACATGTATTTTTATTGACGCACATTCAAATTATCAAAAAAAAATAGAAAAAGGAAACCAATGCAGCCACCGATTTTTGGGGGTTTAGATATACTTTAAGTGCATTTCTGCTTTTGCTGCACCAAAAAAAAATATTTTCCTTCTTAGTTATATGCGTTGAAAAAATATTAGCAAAATTAATTGCAGAGTCCTACCTTCTATTATTTACTGAGTGGGAAGATTTGCCTGCTAAAATCAAATGTGTTCCTTCCAGCACTGTAATGCCGGAGAGGCTACTGTTAAAAAGTCAGCCAATTACATGATCATTACATTTCTGTCACACTTCTTTGCAAAAACAGAAAAACAGGTTACAGAACACCATCATTGTTGCAATGTCAACAGGAAGCTATATTTGTTTTTCTTTTTCTTTTTTGCCAGTTTTAGAAAACCAATTTGCCTGCAAATTTAATTAGAAAGTTAATTTTCATTATTAGTAAATTGCAAAATTGTATACATCACATTCTGATATAATTGTGTTGCAGTTAATAATGCGCCTAAGTGGCCTATCTCCTCTACGTATGAGCAAAAAACCTGACCAAGCTGAAACAAATCTGCAACAGCACACCAAAGGTAAGAATAAAGGCCAGCACAAGGGACGCAAACAAGAACAAAAGGGAAAATCAGACAAAAAAAGAAAGCACAAACATGATGATGAAGATGAGTCTTCAGAGGAGGTGGATGAAAGAGGAATTAATGTGAATATGAAAGAAGATTCACACCAGGTTCTGGATTTGCCCAGTGCTCAACCTACTGTACCAAGCAAAGAGGCAGTCCCAAAAGATATTGAAGAAAAATCAAATCTAGAGCTTCCATATGTTCCAAAATGTCCTGGCAAGCTTTGGCAACCAAGAAGCTTGACTACAACAGTCAAAACATTCACCGATGATGATCTTGCATTTGCTGCTGCTGATTTTAAGCCTTTGCCAGAAAAAGAAGAAGAACCGAGTAAACCTTACACCCCAAAACAAATTCCATTCTTCGATGATGAAGACCTGTTACTATAATTCATAACAAGTCTGCAACAGTAAAGAAGCTGAGAGGCGATGTTGTTCAGTCTAAACATTTAAAACAATCCTGACCTGTAGATGCTGATGTATTACATTTTTAAGAAGGTTCTCTAATCCAACACAATAAAAACTAGGAATATGTTGTGATGATACTGTCATTTCAAATCCATGTTTATTTGCTGCTGGAAACAAAATCCAAAGTGTACTTTAAATCTACCCAATATTGAAATCCAAAGGATATTTAAATAAATAAGCACAATATTCAGTTCTGAGAAGATGACACTGGACCATTAAAAAAACGGAGAAGTCTACTGGAGTTGTCAGTGACTACTTTACGAAATCTTAATTTGAGTTCACAATCTGCTGATTGGTCAGCTCACGGGTTCTCCCTGCAGAGAGCAGTGACTGTCAGTCATCACTACCCACAGGGATTCCCCCCTCCCCTCTCTGTTCCTCCAGAGCTTATTGGAGGGACAGGCAGGGGAGGGGGCATGCACAGCTGGCTCTGGCAGTAGCCCACTACATGCTAAGTTTGGGTCACAGAAGTACATTGTTAAATGTACTCCTGTGACACAAAAGTAAACTATAGCCAAAAAAAGTTTTGCCTATAGTTTTCTTTTAAGCTGGGTACACACTAGGGATGCACTAATACCCATACTAGTATCGGTGCCGATACCGAGTACTTGGGCAAGTACTCATACTTGCCCAAATGCTCCAATACTTTCCACGATACAGGAACTTCTGGTCAGAGGGAGATTTCTTCTGACTGGCAGTGCCGCGAGGGAACATGGAGCTGGGAAGCCGGCTCCATGCTGTTTGGCCGGCTGGGAAGCTGGCTTCCTAGCCAATCAGCATTGAGCCAGCCAAGCAGATCTGATAATATGGTGACACAACCTCCACCCTGCAGACACCTCATTCCCCTCACATCACACTTATATTGATCATCAGCAGCAGTCATCACCGTACCACAGATGTCCCTCAGCCAGACACTGCTCTCCAAGCCGCTTTACCGCCGCCTAACTCCAGTGTGTGTACAGAACTTGCACTGCCTTCGTGATCGGTGGTATAATAAATATCCTGTTAGGGGATTTTTGAGAGCGCTGGGCAGGATGCGTATGCACAGTAGCAGCCTAAGGAACGTTCATGCAGGCAGTGTGGGTGCTGTATACACACCGGAGTCAGGCGGCAGTTGTACATCTCGAAAGACTGAGACGTGGGCAGATCCGGGAGAGTTAAAGCGGCTTGGAGAGCGGTGTCTGCCCAGCTGGCCAAGGGACATCTGTGGTACAGTAATTACTCCTGAGGATAGATATGGGGAGAATGGGGCATGAGGAGAATGGGGTGTCTGCAGGGTGGAGGTTGTGTTACCTTATTATCAGGTCTGTTTGGCCGACTCGATGCTGATTGGCTGGGAAGCCGGCTTCCCTGGCCAACCAGCATCGAGCCGGCCAAATAGCATGGAGTCGGCTTCCTGGGCAATCAAGAAGCCAGGTGATGGGTAATGACATACCGCCTGCCTCCCTGATTGCCCGGGAAGCCGGCTCCATGCTAGCGGAAGTACCAGCATTGGTACTCGGTATCGGGGAGTACCGAAATATGAATATCGGTACTCAATACCGAAAAACTGGTATCGGTGCATCCCTAATACACACAGAGCAAATTTTGGCCACATTGGCAAAATTCAATCCATATGTGGTCCTATAACCTCACATTTTCACCATTTCGCAAAAAGGCACAATTTAAAATGTATAAACATTTGTTATTTATTACCATTAATACAGTTGTATCTCATAAATTTAGTAGGAATTATAGAAGTTATATTGTATTTGTGTGCGCCAATAATGATTTTGGTATACTTTTACTGAAGATATAGTTTTGATAAACATTTGTTCAACTATCATGGTACATACAAAATCAGTAGCACCTTTTATTTTCTAAAGTACGAAATAGCAAACATGGTCAGGCCCCCTGAAGTGAAAAATGTGAGGCTGGACCCGACAGTGGGTTGGTTAAAGGTGAAAAATGTTAGGCTGGTCATAGCAACAAATGGGTTAAAGGCATAGTCTACATAGTACAAGGTGGCCGAGGGTAAGAAAAGAGTCTGCCCCCCCTCAACTCCCACTAACTTACCTTATTTGGCACCTGCAATCCAGGGGTGCATTCCTTAGTTTGTCTCTTCTTTGCTGCACTACTCCATGCAGGATTAAAATCCTGAACACAGGGTTTGTTACACCCATATAGATGAGCCCTTATGCTCAATATCTGAATGCTCTAACTAGAAATTAAAGAACGTTGCCTCTGTAAAAGGTCAACCATAAGGTTACTTTCCTGTTTAGGTGTGGCAGCGAGTGATAAATATATTTCACTGATTACTCTTAGTCCACTAACACTTAGGGTCACTACACATTACAATCTGACTATGTACAATAATTTGTAGAATTAATTTTAGATTTATATAAACTATGAAATATGAGGACCTACCTCATCTAACCAATCAATTTATATCCAATTAGGCAGGCCTTGCACTACATAGTTGGTGGTAGGTCTAATACAGATTGTAAATTTAGATTGTAGCTTGTCTGGTTAACTTTGGACTGTTGTCTGTCCCACAAACTGGAAAATCTCTGTGCAGGTTAAGGTGTGTGTAATTGTCACACCTTGCAATGGTGCAGGCAGTGCAGAGATGATTTTTTTTTTAAAAGGTGTAATGGTGCGAGGTAATGTGTGTAAGAGAGGTGCAATATTGCAACCAGTGCAAAGGTAATCTATGGAAGCGAGGTGCAAGGGGTACACAGGTGATCTGTACAAGAAATGTGCAGGGGGTGCAGAGGTGATCTGTAGAAGAAATGTGCAGGGGGTGACGAGGTGATCTGTAGAAGAGAGGTTGGACAAGGGGTGCAGAGGGGAGCTGTGGACAAGGGGTGGAGAGGTGAGCTGTGGACATGGGGTGCAGAAGTGAGTTGTGGACATGGGGTGCAGAAGTGAGCTGTGGACAAAGGTTGGAGAGGTGAGCTGTGGACAAGGGGTGGAGAGGTGAGCTGTGGACATGGGGTGCAGAGGTGAGCTGTGGACAAGGGGTGCAGAGGTCAGCTGTGGACATGGGGTGGAGAGGTGAGCTGTGGACAAGGGGTGCAGAGGTGAGCTGTGGACAAGGGGTGCAGAGGTGAGCTGTGGACATGGGGTACAGAGGTGAGCTGTGGACATGGGGTGCAGCGGTGAACTGTGGACAAAGGGGGCAGAGGTGAGCTGTGGACAAAGGGGTTGAGATGTGAGCTGTGGACAAGGGGTGCAGAGGTGAGCTGTGGACAAGGGGGGGAGAGGTGAGCTGTGGACAAGGGGTGCAGAGGTGAGCTGTGGACATGGGGTGCAGCGGTGAGCTGTGGACAAGGGGTGCAGAGGTGAGCTGTGGACATGGGGTGCAGAGGTGAGCTGTGGACAAGGGGTGCAGAGGTGAGCTGTGGACATGGGGTGCAGAGGTGAGCTGTGGACAAGGGGTGCAGAGGTGAGCTGTGGACATGGGGTGGAGAGGTGAGCTGTGGACAAGGGGTGCAGAGGTGAGCTGTGGACAAGGGGTGCAGAGGTGAGCTGTGGACAAGGGGTGCAGAGGTGAGCTGTGGACAAGGGGTGCAGAGGTGAGCTGTGGACAAGGGGTGCAGAGGTGAGCTGTGGACATGGGGTGCAGAGGTGAGCTGTGGACAAGGGGTGCAGAGGTGAGCTGTGGACATGGGGTGCAGAGGTGAGCTGTGGACAAGGGGTGCAGAGGTGAGCTGTGGACAAGGGGTGCAGAGGTGAGCTGTGGACAAGGGGTGCAGAGGTGAGCTGTGGACAAGGGGTGCAGAGGTGAGCTGTGGACAAGGGGTGCAGAGGTGAGCTGTGGACATGGGGTGCAGAGGTGAGCTGTGGACATGGGGTGCAGAGGTGAGCTGTGGACATGGGGTGGAGAGGTGAGCTGTGGACATGGGGTGCAGAGGTGAGCTGTGGACAAAGGGGTGCAGATGTGGGCTGTGGACAAGGGGGGCAGAGGTGAGCTGTGGACAAAGGGGGCAGAGGTGAGCTGCGGACAAGGGGTGGAGAGCTGTACTGCGGACAAGGGGTGCAGAGGTGAACTGCGGACAAAGGGAGCAGAAGTGAGCTGTGGGCAAGGGGTGCAGAGGTGAGCTGTGGACAAAGGGGTGCAGAGGTGAGCTGTGGACAAGGGGTGGAGAGGTGAGCTGTGGACAAGGGGTGGAGAGGTGAGCTGTGGACAAGGGGTGGAGAGGTGAGCTGTGGACAAGGGGTGGAGAGGTGAGCTGTGGACAAGGGGTGGAGAGGTGAGCTGTGGACAAGGGGTGGAGAGGTGAGCTGTGGACAAGGGGTGGAGAGGTGAGCTGTGGACAAGGGGTGGAGAGGTGAGCTGTGGACAAGGGGTGGAGAGGTGAGCTGTGGACAAGGGGTGGAGAGGTGAGCTGTGGACAAGGGGTGGAGAGGTGAGCTGTGGACAAGGGGTGGAGAGGTGAGCTGTGGACAAGGGGTGGAGAGGTGAGCTGTGGACAAGGGGTGGAGAGGTGAGCTGTGGACAAGGGGTGGAGAGGTGAGCTGTGGACAAGGGGTGGAGAGGTGAGCTGTGGACAAGGGGTGGAGAGGTGAGCTGTGGACAAGGGGTGGAGAGGTGAGCTGTGGACAAGGGGTGGAGAGGTGAGCTGTGGACAAGGGGTGGAGAGGTGAGCTGTGGACAAGGGGTGGAGAGGTGAGCTGTGGACAAGGGGTGGAGAGGTGAGCTGTGGACAAGGGGTGGAGAGGTGAGCTGTGGACAAGGGGTGGAGAGGTGAGCTGTGGACAAGGGGTGGAGAGGTGAGCTGTGGACAAGGGGTGGAGAGGTGAGCTGTGGACAAGGGGTGGAGAGGTGAGCTGTGGACAAGGGGTGGAGAGGTGAGCTGTGGACAAGGGGTGGAGAGGTGAGCTGTGGACAAGGGGTGGAGAGGTGAGCTGTGGACAAGGGGTGGAGAGGTGAGCTGTGGACAAGGGGTGGAGAGGTGAGCTGTGGACAAGGGGTGGAGAGGTGAGCTGTGGACAAGGGGTGGAGAGGTGAGCTGTGGACAAGGGGTGGAGAGGTGAGCTGTGGACAAGGGGTGGAGAGGTGAGCTGTGGACAAGGGGTGGAGAGGTGAGCTGTGGACAAGGGGTGGAGAGGTGAGCTGTGGACAAGGGGTGGAGAGGTGAGCTGTGGACAAGGGGTGGAGAGGTGAGCTGTGGACAAGGGGTGGAGAGGTGAGCTGTGGACAAGGGGTGGAGAGGTGAGCTGTGGACAAGGGGTGCAGAGGTGAGCTGTGGACAAAGGGGTGCAGATGTGGGCTGTGGACAAGGGGGGCAGAGGTGAGCTGTGGACAAAGGGGGCAGAGGTGAGCTGCGGACAAGGGGTGGAGAGCTGTACTGCGGACAAGGGGTGCAGAGGTGAACTGCGGACAAAGGGAGCAGAAGTGAGCTGTGGGCAAGGGGTGCAGAGGTGAGCTGTGGACAAAGGGGTGGAGAGGTGAGCTGTGGACAAGGGTTGGAGAGGTGAGCTGTGGAAAAGGGGTGGGGAGGTGAGCTGTGGACATGGGGTGCAGAGGTGAGCTGTGTACAAGGGGTGCACAGGTGAGCTGTGGACATGGGGTGGAGAGTTAAGCTGTGGACATGGGGTGCAGAGGTGAGCTGTGGACAAGGTGTGCAGAGGTGAGCTGTGGACATGGGGGGGAGAGGTAAACTGTGGACAAGGGGTGGAGAGGTGAGGTGTGGACAAGGGGTGCAGAGGTGAGCTGTGGACAAACGGGGGAGGAGATGTGAGCTGTGGAAAAAGGGTTGGGAGGTGAGCTGTGGACAAGGGGTGGAGAGGTGAGCTGTGGACAAGGGGGGCAGAGGGGGGCTGTGGACAAGGGGGAGAGAGGTGAGCTGTGGACAAGGGGGGCAGAGGGGGGCTGTGGACAAGGGGGAGAGAGGTGAGCTGTGGACAAGGGGGGCAGAGGGGGGCTGTGGACAAGGGGGAGAGAGGTGAGCTGTGGACAAGGGGGGCAGAGGGGGGCTGTGGACAAGGGGGAGAGAGGTGAGCTGTGGACAAGGGGGGCAGAGGGGGGCTGTGGACAAGGGGGAGAGAGGTGAGCTGTGGACAAGGGGGGCAGAGGGGGGCTGTGGACAAGGGGGAGAGAGGTGAGCTGTGGACAAGGGGGGCAGAGGGGGGCTGTGGACAAGGGGGAGAGAGGTGAGCTGTGGACAAGGGGGGCAGAGGGGGGCTGTGGACAAGGGGGAGAGAGGTGAGCTGTGGACAAGGGGGGCAGAGGGGGGCTGTGGACAAGGGGGAGAGAGGTGAGCTGTGGACAAGGGGGGCAGAGGGGGGCTGTGGACAAGGGGGAGAGAGGTGAGCTGTGGACAAGGGGGGCAGAGGGGGGCTGTGGACAAGGGGGAGAGAGGTGAGCTGTGGACAAGGGGGGCAGAGGGGGGCTGTGGACAAGGGGGAGAGAGGTGAGCTGTGGACAAGGGGGGCAGAGGGGGGCTGTGGACAAGGGGGAGAGAGGTGAGCTGTGGACAAGGGGGGCAGAGGGGGGCTGTGGACAAGGGGGAGAGAGGTGAGCTGTGGACAAGGGGTGCAGAGGTGAGCTGTGGAGAAGGGGCTCAGAGGTGAGCTTTGGACAAGGGGTGGAGAGGTGACCTGTGGACAAGGGGTGCAGAGGTGGGCTGTGGACAAGGGGTAGAGAGTTGAGCTGTGGACAAGGGGTGCAGAGGTGAGCTGTGGACAAGGGGTGCAGAGGTGAGCTGTGGACAAGGGGTGCAGAGGTGAGCTGTGGACAAGGGGTGCAGGTGAGCTGTGGAGTCTTGGACAGGGGGTAGAGAGGTGGGCTGTGGACAAGGGGTAGAGATGTGAGGTACTAATTTTCAGGTTATAAAAAATATAAGGGCCAGGTGGTTCTACGGCTTCCAAAGGGGGACTTGCCCAAAAAAGTGTGTTAACCACTGCTTTAACTGCAGTAAAGAAAAGTCATGCCTTGCCATCTGCCAGAGCTGAGTAATGGTGCATTGACTGCAGCAGACTTGCATATCATGCATACAGTGCATGCGTGCTGGTGCGCAATGCTGTGTGTCTGCAATTTATGCAACGCAAACCAACGCATTTGTATAGTGTGAACAGGCCACATAGAGAACCATTGTTCTCTCACTGTCCTTCCGTTGAGCATGCATTGAGCCAGCGAATCAAGGCCGCTCGAAGCACCTGGCGGGGACGCACCCATAATTTGAGGACTGGATGTACAGAAATTCCAATCTTTCGGCAGACAACAGGTCTTCTATGTGTAGTTTAGCGTCGTATTTATATCTTTGCCTGCACTTGAGCTTTGACCAACAACGAACACTACCGAACTAACTCCCAGAAAACAAACATTAGAACTTTCCGGCGCCGTTCTCGTGCAATCAGCTCGCGCTGGGCTAACTTGTGCATGACGTCACCGTCACTCACGTCAGTCAGAGTCCCGGCCGCAAGCAAGGCGTGGTTTCCCAAACACCAGGAGCAAGGGCCGGGGTAAGAAACCCCGTACAGAACAGAGACCTATAACCCACTCACCATTTGCTGCAATATCATTCCGCCAGTGAGGAAATCGTCATGATAAATTAGTGCCTCTTTCATTCAGAAAGACTAGTTTTAGGAACAAACGGAAGATTCGCTTTTTAATTGTCTCGGCAGTAATACTCGGCTGAGTTTGGTAATTTAGGCCGACGTCCGGCGATAATAGAAAAGGTTTCCCATTATCGCTTTGGTATCCTTGCGCCGTTCAGGAATGTAGTTCCAGGGCTATAAATGGCGGGCGCCACCATAACTATTCCTTTTCGGTTGAGCTCCGAGACGTGGTGTGGAACATGTCTGGAGGTTCTGCGGATTATTCCAGGTATTTCTTCATGGCCGCTGGGATAACCTACAGCTATGGTTAGCTAGACGGGGGGGCGGCGGCTAGTCGTTGATGGCTTAGTGTTATTATACCGGCTTGTCCTCAGAAGTGGCTAGGGCCGGACGAATAGGGAGTGGGGTATAGCACCTGAGGACACACTGTTACTAGTGGCCATGCAGCGGTGGGACTTGTGGTCCTCGTGCAGAGAGAGGGCCTCTGGTATCCCACGCCTATACGTAGAATAATACTGTCTGCCTGCTACGTGAGCCGTGTGGCAGTGGCCTGGTGCAGCAGAGCATCGTGTGATATCACGGTTATAGGGACTTGGGATTTATCAGGTAGCCGCCCGATCACCGAGAGTTCGGGGGAGCAGACGTGGGATGAAGTTGTCAGCGCCGCAGGGTGGGGGTGAATGAGATGCTTTTGGCACAACATGGCGGCGAGGGAGGGTGGTGCGCCTGTTCTGCGGTGTAGGGGGCTCATCTCTAATTGTGGTGGCGTGCTGGATCCTGTTACCACGGATGACGGGGGCCTCCTGTGTGTGTCTAGGAAGGGGGAGCAGCCAAGGTGACATGGCCAGCTAGAATGTGCAGGGGGTTAAATAGTCAGACTTGTATTCCTCGATAGTAATGTGTAGAAGAACAAACTGATGAAATGATTTCGAGCAAAGGTGTACACTCGGAGGTGATGATAGCGGTGCATCATATTCTAAAATGCATCTGCAAGGCAGATCTACTGTAAACACGTGTGAACAATAGGTTCCAGCGACATGCTAATGTAGAGGAAAGTGATCTGGGACATTTAGTCTGTTTATACTCTGCTTTTTCTGGCCATGAATCCTCACAGTGCTGCACAGGAGGGACTTACCATTCATGTGCTGTAGTCACTAGTTAGTGTTGCATTGTAATAGGATCAGATCTTAGAACTGCCGAGCATTTCATCGTTGGAAACGCGTACCCATTCTTGGCAGCAAACGGCATGCTTTGCGATGTGTACCATTACTGTGGTACCTCAGCATTCTGGCTGCTTTGGGCAAATCGTAGTTTCCTTCTATTGCAATGCTTATCCCAACCAGCTAGGTGTGTGTGTAGTTTAAACAAGCACTGACCTCAGATGGAGTGTTCCTAGCTCAGCACCTGAGCAATGCTGTGCAGTCACCAGCCACAGATGGCTAGGCAGGTTGTTACCCTGTGGATGGTGCTTGTGTAGTAAGTGCTATGAGGCTGTGTAGCATAGCGGGGATAAGACTTGGTCTGAGGTCAGTAGTTTGTTTAATTGGGATAGTTATAGGGTGATTAGTGTTTAGAGCTGAACTCCATGTATGGCTTATTTTGCATTTTTGTCTTGGTCCAGCGGGGCCCTATTTAAGTATGTATTGGCCACACCTGATGACTGCTGTGGATCCTGTACAGCACTGTAGTAGCGCCATCCATGTTGCTTTACAGCAATAATTCTGCTGCAGAGTAGCTTTTTAAATCTGCACTGAAAGCACAGGTTGAGTGCCTAGTATTTTCTATGCCTATAGTACAAGGCCTTCTCTGTTTGGATGAGAAGTGATGATGCTACAATCTGCCCTGCATCCAATCAGCAAACTTCCTGTATTAATTGACAAGCATAGGAATTGTCCGAATGGCAGCTGTGCCACACTTTCAGAGCAGAGGGGTAGCTGCACAACACTAGTGTATGGAAGATAACAGGCAGGTAGGTCCAGCTTCTACAGTGCATTACAGGATCCCCAGCAGCTGATCAGGTATGGCGTATGCATACTTGCAGTGGGCCAAGCTGGACCTGTGCAAGTATATAAAATAACTTGTACCTGTTGTTGAGCTCTAAAAGTGCAGTTTTAACTGGCGTATCATTGACAAACCATGGATTTAGTAGTCGGACACATTCAGGAAAGTGTTCATCTGAAATTGTTGCAGTTAGCTGCAAAATACCCTTATTTTTAATGGCCTTTCTGCTGATTTTGTAGGCCCTGGTGACTGCCTGCATGGCCTTTTGGGAAGTGGAAGTCACCATTGCCTTTCAGGAAGCTCTCAAAGCTGATAGGTGGACCTTGTAAGAACTTTCATAGGTTATTATACCTGACTATCCAAATCTCATGGTTCTGTGAATTAATGAAAATCCTGCAAGATCTCTGTAATTCTGTCTCAAACTTGTGTATACCTCCTGCATTCATGACCGTTGGGCATCAGTGGGTTGGTCCAAGACTTGGTAAATTATGTAGAAAATGGCAGTGCAAGGGCTTAGGGGGCGGAGCTGTGGGATCTCTCAAAACACGAGGCAAGAGAGATTGTCCATTTTGTTTTCCAAGTAACACTTTTGTAGTAGATTAAACATGCCGTATTGCTCTTGGGCCTGTTTGGAATGTACAGCCCTGGGCTTTTTTATTGCACGTGGTGACTTGCATGTACCAGTTAAGGAGAAACTGCTTTTTCTTTTGTAAAACCATAAACCAGCCATTCATCAGTAGTGTTCCAAATGTATATAAACTGTAGGAACGATGGGTGTAGCCTGTAGTGACCCGGTATCTGGGTGATGTGCTGCCCAACATTCAATCTAGAATACTACAATCCTTTATATTTTGGCTAATAAGACTTGAGCTAGTTTTATTATCCCAACACAAATGGACAAGTGACATGATGGTAACCATCTTTCGGGACTGACCTTGAATGGAGAAAATATACTCTGCTGATCACTTGTTGATGTAAAATGTTGAAGCGTAAGATCCTACTACTGCAAATATTAACTAAATGTCATTTCTCTTGCTGTAGAGACCATGGCGGCCCAGAGGGAATGGACCCCGATGGTGTCATTGAGGTTGGTATAACTTTGAGTAGTTCACCTTAGTTTTATTCTTGGCGTACAGGATATATAAGCTTTTCTCTTCCTCGCAGAGTAACTGGAATGAGATTGTTGACAATTTTGATGACATGAATCTAAAAGAAACTCTTCTGAGAGGAATCTATGCTTATGGTTTTGAAAAACCTTCTGCTATCCAACAAAGGGCAATCATTCCCTGCATTAAAGGTTGGTGTGACTTCATGTGTTCAAATTATCATTAGCTGGGCTATATAGCATTAAATTCATAGTCAAATGTTTTTGTTAAATGTTTTCAAGTGAAATGATGGTAACCATCTTTCGGGACTGACCTGAAATGGAGAGAACATTGTTTCTGATCACTTGTTTTAATTGTCTTGGTTCACATACCCAAGCAAAATGTGGGAACAGTAAATGTGTATCCTACTTTTTTTAGGGTATGATGTGATTGCCCAAGCTCAGTCAGGTACTGGCAAGACAGCCACATTTGCTATTTCCATCCTGCAGCAGCTGGAGATTGATCTCAAGGAGACCCAAGCTCTAGTATTGGCTCCAACAAGAGAACTGGCTCAACAGGTATTGAGAGGGTAGTTACAAAATGTGCGTACTGTGCAATTTTCAGTTTGCACAACTGTAAAAAAAAAACGATGGCTTACTAAAGCACCTTAATCCAACAGTTATGCAGACTTGCTTATTGCCTTTTTAATGTGTAGTTAAGGATGTGCAATATTTTGACTAGGCAGCTGTGCAATCTGAAAACTGCAGTACACAATCTCTGCCGCTACTGCTGGCATGCATGTCACAATGTTAAATGCTTTATTTCATGTTCACAAGCTTACAACCTGAGCTGACTGCTTTTTAAAGCACATATGATTTTCGTGCTTCACTTGTGCATTCAATAATTCAGGCATTTTCTGGCAAAAGCATGATTCCTTCATCTTGTCAACTTCATGAGCCCTGGTTTATTACAGAAGCTAGCTGGAAATTGCTGGCTCATCGGGTAGATTTTTCTAGAGTGTAACTAAGACTGGTACAATGGTAAAACCACCCTTTAGTATTGGTTCTTTTACACAAGTGTAGACGTGCCCACAATGCTTCAAAGAACAGTATGTGAAGTGCTCAGTATACATTATCAAATCTCTGGAGTACAATAAAATTGGTAATAATTGCTATTTGTTTGCTGTGGCAGTGTTCTGCGTTGGAGTGAATGGGGCCCTTAGTGGAACAAACTGTCAGAACGCTTGGCAATTCTGACATTGTAAACATCTATGCCATAGGCTCATGTAACTGCTGAGCATGGGATTTATGCCTTTGACAAATTAACCTGAAAAAGGACCAACAAATTCCCCCATCCCTTTACTATAAACCTTTGGCCTTTCATAAATTGAACCAGTCTGGCTTTTCCACAAGTAAATGACCCTTTGAGTTGTGCAGGATTGGAGTTGAACGTGGATAGCTGGTAACCTTTTTAGTAAAATTTGCTCTTCAAAGTATTTAAGGCAGGGATGGATGACTGGACAAATCCAAGAGCAAGGTAACCATTGCCCCTTAAATGATGGCTTGCACCTAACCTGAGATTCTTTTCTAGTCAGAGGAGCTGGCTCCAAAAATGCTGTTGATGCCTGGAATGGACACTCAAACTCCCATATAAACGTGTCCACCCTTGCTTAAGTTAACGCTTCATTTTGGATAGAGAAGGGAACGTTTTTAAAACTCATCAGACCCTAATGCCATCTGTGTTCCCATTTAAAAACAAAAGACACTTTCCTGTAGACGACTTAAACTGAGAAGGAATCTGTTTTGCTAAATTCCCCTCTTGGATGGTACACAGGAACTAGTGTCCTCTTTGGAAGATTTCCACTCTCTTCCTGTTGTGGTGACAATGTTGAATACTTTAAATCCCCTCTCCCCAATATACCGTAGTTGTCATGTTGCCTGAACATATTGCCCATTCAATCAGGTGCCCATAGCCAAGTACTTGTCTGCATCCCTGCTCCAAGGTCTTAAGAAAAACAATTCCTGTGTTTAGCTCCTACCTGTGTTTAGCTCCTACTGCTAACATCTCTTGCCCAGTAATTCTAAGGCTGGAGCTGCATGCCTCTGGATGGTTGGGCTACATGAGCATTATGTATGGGCAGTAGGAGCTGAATATAACTAGGAGGCTTTAAGGCTGCCTAGTTAAGATCTGGCAATGGTAGACATTTTCAATGTAGCTTCCACTGAGGGTTGACAGGGGAAGATTATAGAACTATTCCACTTAAACCGGAAGATGTCCTTCAATGACCTGGTGACCTCCTGCACAACACTAAACCTAATCTTCCATGATGCTGAAACTGGCTTTCCAGTGTGAGTGCATGGACATTGGGGAGCTGGTATTTGGAAAGTCAGTTTCTTGTAAATGCCAATTTGTTTCAGAGCAACTCTGAGCTGTGAAAGCATAGTTGTTAACATCTATAATCGAAGGCTACCTTAAATTACTGTAATTCCTTCCCCCCCTTAGGACTTGTTCACACCATGTCCTCTGAGCTGCATTTTTCTGCACATTTGTGTGCACACAACAACTCGGTGCACACGATGTGATCAAGCCCTCAATAGCCTATCAGGATGCAGACTTTTGATATCTGGTGTTTTCTACACTGTGGGCAGGTGTTGACCATATAGAATGACAGTCCCACATTGTTAGAAAAATGCCTGTCCTGCAAACCTTTTACCATCCCCAGTCTACAGTCCAGCACATGACTGGTATATTCATATTCACTGACCTGCTTCTATACAGAAGTCTGCTCTGGATTGGGCTCAAGTAAATGTGCAGGCTAGATTTGCCATTTACAATATTGGTAGCAATTTGTTTTGCAGCGTAGGAGATACTTGGAACCATGTCAGGTTTCTTCTGTCTGAGTCTTGAAGAGCTCTCACTTCTCAAAAGATTGGGTGTGGAGAGTCCCTGGAGTACCTGCCCCTCAGATGCTAGTCACCATTAGTGTACTAGTGTACCATTTCCCCTTGCCACACCTGCTTCTGTGACGGTGCCAACATTTTTCTCTTGCATCCCAATTTGTCTAGTGACAATAGTCCCAAGCAGAGACGCTTCAATAACCGGAATTGTTTTCACTGCCCCCTCCCAGTTCTGGCTACCCATGTGATTTTTAATTTTGACTTTGCAGGGTCAGGTCCCAAGTCTTCTCAGTCATTGCCATGAGAACTGTCCGACCTCGGGCAGTTGTCATAACATTACAAGCATTCCTCTATCGGATTAGTGTTCTGTTTCTTGCATTTCTCAACTACAATGCTGCCACTGTGCATGGGATCATGCAGGTAACGGAAGAAACTAGGGCATCAGAAGACCTGACTGACTCAGTGGTGAGTGTGCAGGATGCCATTACAATGGTGCTAGAATGTGAACCAGTAAATGCCTCATTTTATGGAGAACCAGACACCATTCATAAAAGGCTATTGTAAAAGTCTTAGCATTACCCCTCTACTACATATCGGGCATAATGGTTAAGACCAGTCCTTTGGCAAGTTGCTAAGAACAGCCTGTGTTATGCGTGCATACAATTATAAGGTACGAGTGCAGCATGAAAGTTTTAAGACATGGACTTTTTTTTTCCCCCCACACACTTCTGAATGGCTCTTTGGCTGCATACTGCTAGTGTAACATAAAAACTTAGTCCTCTAAACTCTGCATTAGAATAACTTTGCTACATGTGACTTTTTATACTGTTCATGTTTTGGGGAAGTGCATGCTCAACTTAAATGAACTTTATTATATACTTTACTGTTTTGTTTTTGTTTTTTTTGTATTTTTTTTTTTACTTGAATCCATAATGCAGCAGTCTTTTATTTAGAAGTGATGTGGTCAGGACAGCATTGCATTTAGCAATCTAACAAAGCATTACTGAAGTATAAACTCATTAAGTTCACATCACTTTATGAATTTAAAAATGTAATCTTCTTCCATCAGATCCAAAAGGTTATTTTGGCCTTGGGTGACTACATGGGAGCAACATGCCATGCATGTATTGGAGGTACAAATGTCCGTAATGAAATGCAGAAGCTGCAAGCGGAAGCACCTCACATAGTCGTTGGGACTCCTGGACGAGTGTTCGATATGCTGAATCGACGCTACCTTTGTAAGTAGGGAACTTGGGTTTTCAGTGTTTGGTGCTGGAATGTCAGTACATGGGTCTAGCATGATCCAATGCCAGTGCATACTATTCTTTGCTTTCTATGGAGAACAATGCACCTGTAAATGAGGGGGGCAAGGTGAGGCTATCCCTGGAATCTCATCTACTAAAATTAAATTGTTAGTGACCCAGCAGATTCTGACAGGTACTGCTCATAAAAAATGCATCTGATTTGACCCTTTGAAAGTTAACAGCACTTGCATTACATGAGGCCCATTAGTAGTTCACTAAGCATGTTTCATGGTATGAGGTGGCATTGTCCAACTCTGTTTGCATAGAACATGTCACGAAGCCTGGGGACTGTTAAATGTGTGGAAGATGTGGTATACATAGTCTAAACTTTAAATGGCTAGGCATGTTCATAGTGGCTACTTGCGTAAAGCAGAAGCTCATCTCTGCTCATTCTGGTTTCTTTAAGCTCCCAAATGGATCAAGATGTTTGTGTTAGATGAAGCAGATGAAATGTTGAGTCGTGGGTTTAAGGATCAAATTTATGAAATCTTTCAGAAGCTAAGCACAAATATTCAGGTAACTGAATCAATGTTGCTCTTCACATATATGAGGCTCTATAACACATGTGCTGCAGTTCATATACTTGATGCATATAAGGTGAACCTAAGGTCTCGTTCACACCTAGGCGTATTGCATATGCGCG
>NW_017306297.1:3250606-3307590 GCF_000935625.1 Nanorana parkeri
CGATTCGCGGTAAAAAAAGTTGCGCGCGCGTTTCCGAAGGCTACTTGGCTGTATCCCAATGGAAACGCGCAACAAAACAGCACAAAGTAGTACATGTACCTTTTCAGGCATGGGCCGTTTTGTAGCGCATTAGGGACGGGCGGAAATACGCCAAGGTGGGAACGAGACCATTGAATACAATGGGATTTATATTTTTGAGCGTTTTGTAGAGCGTTCGTCGAGCGTAGAACGCGCTACAAAACATTCAGGTGTGACCGAGGGCTAAGTGTATTTGTTTGCAAATGTGCCTTTGCATGCTGCATTTAAAGTTGAGCATGCTGCAGTTTTGACAGAAGCATGGCAGTATGACCAAGCCCTTCTGTACTTTAAAATTGATGTTCTGAAAGTGGAGTCTTCACTCGTGCATTCACGCAATGGCTACAGTGCACCTAATGTGAAGTGGATATTAAAGCCAGAGTCCAAGGTGATCTGTAAATATGGTATTACTATTATATAAAGTGTATTTCCACTTTTGCAGTCAAATTTCAGAATACGGCTATAGGTTTGTGTCCCCATTCACAGCATAAAGAAACCCTTTTTAGCTATTTTGTTGCAGCAGGCAACCTGGCTAACTCGAGGTCTGGGCACATACATGCGCAAATGACTGCGCCCATTATGCCACACGTTATCGCGAATGTCAGTGAGCAATAATTGGGGGGCCATCAATCACTGACACTAAATTGATGAGCGGTAAAGCGTCGCATATGGCCAGTTTTGGGTGTCGGAGTTTTTTTTGCAATTTCGCAGACGTGCACAATTTTAAGGCTTGACGTGCTTGGTGTCTATTTACTAGACGTGACCCTGTCTTTTATTTTACCATAAACATTGGGTCATGTTTCATAACATAAAGGGGAAAACTTTTTTTTTTCCCCTTATAAACATCCCCTCCAGTGGTTAAATACCACCAAAAAGCTGGGTGACATTTTATTCAGTCATGCAACGCGCAGCGCTGAATACTGAAATGGCCTGGACAGGAAGGGTGTATACACCCCAGTCTTCAAGTAGTTCAATACTTGAGACTGAAATTTTTGAAGATCCTTTCCCTCATTAACATGCAGTGCAAACCCATCCTAACAAAGAAAAAAAAGGTTGAATCTTTAACTGTTAAGAAGCCAAGAAACCCTAAACAAAGTAAAGGCCATTTAAATTGTAAGAAGCATTAATTTTTAGCTTGTGCTATTTGAATGGGAACATGTAACAAATATAAAATTTGGCTGCGAAATTGGAAACTCAATGTAAATAAACCTTGTTAACGGGATTTAAATATGGGGCACTTGGACGAAATGCTTCCAAAATTGATCTGTTGATAGAAGTCAGTTTGACTATTAAAATGTTTAGATTTTTTGAGGCAGCCTAAAGCTTGTCTGAATGGTCCCTGAATGGGGCCATGTAGCAACACTTCAGGTTTCACCCCAAACAGTTGGGAGACTTATGTTTTACTATGGGATGTATTCTCAAAACTATGCAGTTTCCCTAACTCTGAAATCCTCCAGGTATTTAGAACAAGCACAATGGACCTGTCTCTAATAGATCTCTTGTTTTGTTACTACTTGGGGGGTTGGGGTGGAGTGTAAACATATTGTACATTATCAAATTGTAAAACTGCTGCAGAAATTGAACTAGAACTTTCAGGAACCATCCCATGAGAAGTCTGAGGGGGGGTTTAGAGCAGATGGTTCTATCTGATTCCAGGCATTCACTGTAGACTGCCATAGTTTAGATGTTAGTTGTGAATTAATAGGTTTTTGAGCCATAGCCAACATGTAAAAATGGTTGACCATCTGTCCAATTGACTTAATTTACTTTCTATTCTAGGCACGTGGTATAGATCTACAGCAGGTTTCCCTGGTGATAAATTATGACCTACCTACCAATCGTGAAAATTACATTCACAGGTCTGTATACAATACTAGATTCTTCAATAGCTGAAATGTTGTTTTTTTTAAAAAGTAGAAATTAGGAATATTCCTCAGTTGTCAAATAACTTTCAGCAAATACAGCAAATTTTTAATGCCAAAGCACTGTCTTCCCTTCAGAACAAGCAATAAACAAAGTAATGAACGCAGGATAAGTTACAGTATAGCTGTGAAGTGCTGTTCTATCGTTCCCCCTGCAAATAATAAATTGCTTCCTACTATCCCTGTCTGTTTGACATTAATACGGCAGACAGGGACGCTTGGTCTCAAACAGGTCTTGTCTTTGTTATGGCATGTAGTTGAATTCCCAGGGCAATCTTTACAAAGCTTTTATGTTTAAATAGTTAAGGAGCAGAGTACCGTTTGCTCCCGGACGCTGCAGAGAATGGCCTGTGGAACTGGTGTGTATTTCTCTTGACCAGAGAAAACACACATGTGGTCGTGAATTGATGGTGGCCAGTGGAACAAGGACTTGTACTTGTAAAGGTAATGTCTTCATCTATATCTTTCTGTTGTCTAGTTACAACAGTTGGGGAAAATTGAGTGGATTTTAATGCTTTGGCTGTTTGCTGTTACATGCCGTGCCTACACTTTCATAACCTAGCATACTATGTAGATGTTCCAATGGAGCCCTCAACATGCCCAGAAAGTCGGGCAGTGTACTTGATTCAAGAGGCAGCAAAAGTTTTTTTAATTAAGATTGTAAGAAATGTGATGCGCTGCTAGTATTTCTCAAACCTTGGTGGGAAAAGATGCATCTGTCATGTTAAAACTAGGCCAGATGTCTGAGCTCCATTCCTACAAGACTGCTTGGGAATCTGCTGGTGCCTGTACACATGGAATCGCCAGATCTAAAGACTAAGCAGCCAAATAGTAGAATTTTGTGCATGTACACAATTTCTATTAGAAAACGATCGCATTGACCAGTCTAGGTGACAAAAGTCTAAATGTCAAAGCTTTGGGGTCTTTACCACAATGTACAGGTGACTTAACTGTCTTGGAGGTACATCTGTTCAGCTGGCCAGGGCCAAGCTAGTCCTAAAGCTTCATATATTTAACTGAGTTGCCTGGGCATTTTCAGCAGATCCTTGGCTTGAATTGCTGTTTACTCAAAGTTTTCACCAGCAGTTCATGTTCTTGGGTCTCGAGGAACACTGGAAAGTGTTTTAGTCCTACTTGCTGTATAGTGTATTGCATGCGTTGGGTTAGCTATAGATTAAAGATGCCACAAGTGGGTGACTTCAAATCTGTTAGAAGATCGTGTTCAATGGCATTTTTGCCTTTTATACAAATCAAAGTTGATTTGACAATTCTAACATGGTTGGATGATATGCATTTTTGGAGTATAAAGAGCATTGGGTCTTTTTGGGTACTAGGTGCAACAACTTTTGAAATTGGTAAAACTAGAGATGCAGATACTATTTGTTTGGTATCTAGTAAAAGTGGCAATATTTATCTTTCGCTACTCACCGATACCATGTGCCAATACAGAGTACCAGTACTTTTGCTGGCAAAACAGCATGGAGCTGGCTTGCCTGGCAATCGATAAGCCAGGCAGCGAGTCATTACTGCGTCCTGACAATGTTCAATAAATAGTATATTTACTCCCTGTAGTTTCCTGTAATTTCTTTGCAGTTTTGTTTTCAAAGTTTTTATTGGTTTTCAGTACTTATACAGTTCCACTCATAGACCGCAGTATCCTTATATAAACATATAATGCTTGTTTAGGATACATATATTTTATCACAATCATTGGTCCTTCAACAGCAACAGGGCTAAAGAATGCTTACCTCTGTCTAATGTGTTAATATAATACCAAAGCCCCCTGCAACATGATTCTAAATCCTCATCATACCTGCTATAGAATGGGGGGTCGAATAAATTCAATTTTCTCTCTTGCCATTGTAAGAACCACTGTTAGTCACCCAATCTGTGGGTATTGGATCCCTCTGAATGGGTCGTACAAGGCTCCCAACAAGAAGGGGAGTAACGGAAAACACAGTTTCAGTAAGAAATTAAAAGAACCAATAAAAAAAAAAATATATGAACATAAAAAAAAAGATAAAACAATAAGGCACAATATTGCTAATTTATGGACTTGTGGGGTTCCTAGGAAAACACACCATAACTTAGCCTGAGGATTCTTTGCAGTTTTTGGCTAGAGAAGTAGCTACTGAATAATATGTGTAGTGCCAGCTATAATCTTGGAAAGTAAGGGTTGGAAACTGAATAGGTTTACTGCTCTCTGGTCCCATGGAGTCCCCGCGTGTCAGTGCCATGCTAATGTCACAAGAACCTGCAAAGGTAACTGCCTCCAGGAGCTTCCTGGATGTAACAGGCTGTTGAGACTGCCTGTTAGCCCAGCCCACTCGCATACAAGAGGGTCAGCAGATTGCTTGTATAACGTGCTGGTATGTGTGAGCCCCAGACCAGCAGGGAGGGTAAATCCGGTCCTGAGCCCTGAAGGAAGAAAGCCTTTACAAGAGACCAAATACAATGACTGAAATGAGTACTTCAAGTCCTGGTAACTGTCTAGCAGAATTCAATGCGGAAAAGATGGATCTAGATTAGCCTGAGTAATGCAAAGGGTTGGTCCTTGATTAGTGCAAGTTTCTACTTGATGGCCGTGTGAGCCATCTCTTGATAAATGAGATCCACTGAGTGCCCTGCGCAGCCACCTTTTGCCGGTCCTCTAGGTCGTGTCCCTTAGCCAGCACCCTAGCCAGATCTGGAAGAAGCAGGGAGGAGTCATTTTATAACCTTCTCTGCCCCTCCCCAAACTTAATTCCATAACGATCAACATGATTTAGTATTACGATCCGATAACACCTACATTTTTGCGTGCCATGACACCTGCTGATAGACACCAAAAACTTGACTAATTTGTGTCTTTAGGCTTCTGGACCTCCTAAATTACTCGGCAGACAAAGTGATCATTGAGACAGGTTGCCATAACAGATAACCCTTTACACACCTACCCAGAAGATAGCAATCTGTTAATGGACAGGAACGTAACTGCTTTAACATTTGGTAGCTGTCGCAAGGACAGGTTTCTTTTGATTCAGCTTAAACCATTTTTAAATATTTTATTGAACAAATGGTACAAGAAAATATTTACAGAAGATTACAAGATTCACAACAGTAGAATAAACAATTCAAAAAAACACCCTTAAAGTTCACCTGGTCTTTGGTTCCTTGAAGAGTTGGTCCAATTTGGCTTACATAAATGATCCTTTGAATTCCTTAGTTATGATGGAGATGAGAGCTACTGTCAATTGCAGCCACCTTTTCCGGTACCTGAAGTGTGTACAGAATTAAGCAATAGGGTTTGAGGGGAGTGCTGAAGTGTTTTTGATGCTTCAGACACCCTGAATGCCAATTTTTCCAACTAGATCATATTTTCACATGGCAGTTTTACAAGCCAATATATTACTGAAAAGAATGAAGTTACAATTTGATCTTATGCATATTCCCCTTAAGCAATGTTGAAGATCCATATCTGGTTATTTTCCATTAGTGCATGCACATGTTACACCTGTAGCACCATCATAGCAGGAATTATGGATTCAGTATAGAGTTTAGTTCTGACAGTTCTATTTCAGCTCAAAAACCACAGATGGAGCATTTGCTTTAGACCCTTGGCTCTCAACTGGTGGGTTGTGACCCTGTGTTCAGTGGGTCCCTGTGTGCCTTCCACTTTTCTAGGTGAGAGGCTCATCATCCTTCCCCTAGCGCAGGACTGTCAGTTCTCATGCCTAGCAGCCATTCAAAATATGCTGCCTGGTGCCGAGTCAGCTTGAGGTGGGCTGGGGCTATGCCTGCGAGGGAGCTCCATCCATACTTGCATTGCTTACAGCTCACTTGCGTACCCTGTAGAGGTGCCTGGATCGGAGTGATGTCACAATCTGGCTCCCGGCAACTCTACAGGGCATGCAAGGAAGCTGTACAAGTGGATGCACATATGGATGGAGCTCCATAACAGCCCACACTGCTTTCCATGGCTGTGCAACTTGGGTCATGACTTAATGACCAAGGACAAACGTGGGTCTTGAGGTTACACAGGTTGAGAAACTGCTTTAGACTGTTTTACCACAGCCATTTGCAAACTCTGGCCTAATGGAGGTTTTTGACATCCCATGTTGCTCGTAGCTTTGAAGGTTTTAATAGGATTTATGACCGCTCTGCTTGTTAGCCAGGTAGTTATCAAGTGTTTCAGTCTGGTCTGGAGCTTAAAGTAATCACCTTCTGTTTGAGAATGTGTCCTAAAGTTGAGCTGTATTCTAGTCTGTGTGGTGGTAAGGGGGCAGGGGCAGTTATACAAAGCATTTAACTGTCTCTTGCTGTTCACCCAAAACAGATGTAAATCTGACCTTTTCTCACTGGCCTGCAAATTTTTGAGAAAAGGCACTGTGTTAAATATTGACTTCCCCTGGCCCATACATGTTTTTGGCCTTGTCTGTCCGCATCACAAGTAGTCCTTGGCACCCTATTAGTGTAAGAGACTTCATGTAATTTGGTTCTACAGTATTGGACAATCCTACTTGAGGGTCATGGGATCTGCATTCTCAGTGTACTCTGCTGTGGTGTAAATTAATCAGGGAGGAACCCCAAAGTATGATCATGGCAAGGGATGTAGATTGGATCTTGTCCTGGGCAGGACTTCACTTGCCAGCTATGTACATTCTAGGCATATACAATTGGCAGGCAGACCTCAGACAACAGCACTTGGATGTGGAGAAGTGGTCCTATGCTTGGAGGTGTTTGGAGGGGAGGGGGGGCTACAGCTGTGGACCACCTGGGCTCCATTTTAAACGACAAACTGGACAGGTTTGTCTCCAGGGGTTGTCTAGCAGAAGTAGTGGGGTCTACACTCTGATCTATGCCTCCTCTGAAGTTTCTTGTCTGATTTACAGGTTTGAGATGCAAGGCATTATGGTGATATTCATTGCTCCAGACTTGTTCAGGCATTTACGGTACAGACTTCTGCCAGATGCTCCTCGGCTCTACCTGATTGTCAGGATCTTTTGTCCCAAGGCTTTATTTGCCATACTGCTTCATGGTTGCTGCCTTAAACAGCATGGCTGTTAAAGCACAGGTTCTGAGGGACAGGGCCATCTCTGAGTCTGGGATCTGCGGTTAGAAGTTTTCTTCTTGCAATGTCTATACCCAGACATGAAAGAATTACTTAGTGTAGGTCTTGGGGCTTCTACCCCAGGGTTTTGCTTTTTCTTCCTGCAGCTGGTCCAGGGCTTTCAGAGCTATCAAGGATTAGATTTCTGGCCTTTCAGAGACTCACTTTAAGACCTTTGTACAAGGGGTCTTCTATGTAGCTCCTCTCCTCCATTCCCTTGTGACTCTAGAATCTATATCTGGCTCTCTGTGCTTCACAAACCGTTTGAACCCATTACAGACATTCTGCTCTCTACTCTCACCCACAAGGTGGTGTTTCTTGTAGCCATCACTTTTGTGAGGAGAGTGTCAGAACTGGTGGCCTTATGCTGCAAGGATCCTTTTCTGTATCTGCATAGGAACAAGATGATGTTAAAGCTTAGGACTCCCTTCTTGACTAAGGCAGTTTGTCTTTCACCTAAACCAGTAGTTTGTTCTTCTGTTTCTCCAGGTCACCAATAAAACTATAAGAGTCCATCTCTTGGTCCCTGCTCCTCTCAGCAAGACTTGACTTCCATGTTGTAATCCCAGATAGACCCCATAAGGGAAGACAATCATCCAACCATTTTCTAGGTGGCTTAGGCAGACCGTCATTCAAGTCCTAAGGTCTCAAGTTTTTAGTTCCACCTTTTCTCATCAAGTAGCACATTACTAGGCCCATAAGTGGTTCTTGGGCTTTTAAAACATCAAGCAACTTTTTACAAGGCTGCTACCTGGTCCTGTTTACACCAGGGGAATGTTGCAGCCTCATCTGGTGCCCAATTCAGATATAGAGGGGGGCTGTGAATCCTCCCTGGCACTGGAACCACAAATGTATGACCCTCAGGGGGAAAGGGGTGAAGTTCTTGGGTAGGTACAAGCCCTCACCAACCCTCAAAGTTGTGGCAGGCACAGTAGCACTGGTTATTTAAAATAGACCTGCCCCATTCAGTCTTTGCCCTCCCAGTGGGCAGACCCATCAAAGGGGCTTCTGGGACAGGACTACAGCACTGGACCTGTAAAGCACCCTGCAGCAACTACACATGCTGCACAAAGTGCCAAGAACAGGGCCCATGCAGGATCTAATGCCCTGACCGCATTACAAACCACTGCTGCAACTGCCTTCATCCCCCCCCCACTGATGATGCCTCAACCCAAATTGCATTTTAATAGTGGGTGGACTTGACTCAAACAAGAGTGGGAATATTGATTCTTTAAAATCATTGCTGTAAAGCAACAAAAAAAGGAATCACACTAACAAGGAAAAGAGTTTTATTTGAGCTCACTGAATCAAAATGATTACTTTAGTGACTCCAAACTGGGCTATGCAGCCAAAGAACTGATTTCATGGATACATGTGATATTGGTTTAAAATGAAATCGCTAAATATAAGCAGTGAGCTTTATCTTATTTCCTTTTAACAAAAAAGGACCACTTTACATTTTAGTGCCTCATGCTCTAAGTGTCCCTCTACTAACTCCTTACACTTTATTATCATGCTGACAACACAGAATAAAACAAAGTGACCCGTGCCAAATATGAGGCACAGCAAACCCCATAAAGAAACAAACCTAACGTGCACCTTTGCCCAGACTATGGACATTATTCACATATCTGCAACGGAGCTTTAAAACAAGCCCTCACTCATCTTTCTATCTGCTTGTAATGTAAATTCTTAAATCTCTTCTGAGATCACAACAAAGAGTCTAAAGTCAGACTAACAGCTTAGAATCATCAGTTGGTTGTTTATATTAAGAGGGCTGCCAAGCTCTAATCTCGTGGAAAGAAAAGCTACGGTTTAAGTGCCTATGTTGTAAACTCTGAAAGTATTTTTCTCCACAATGAGTGGATCGGCTGCATGTTTCTGCTTAAAGGAGAACTATGAGGTGAGCGATTTGCACTCACCCTCGTAGTTAGAACCAACCTGTGACAAAGAAGCTGTCACATGTCGGCTCTATCGATCGGGAAGTAAGCAGAAACATGCAGCCGATCCACTGACTGTCCAACCGTCTCCATGCAGAGAGCAGTGACCGTCAGTCAGCACTCCCTGCAGGGATTCTCCTCCTCCTCCAATCCTCCAGTGCCGAGTGGAGGGAGAAACGGGAGGGGGCGGGCACAGCTGGCTCTGCCTCTAGATAGGCAGAGCCTGCTGTCACTCACGCAGCTGGGTGGATCTCAACAGTATTGTCAAGATCCGTCCTAGCTGCAGGGCTCTCTGTATATCGTGGGCAATAGCCCGCTATATACTGAGCTTTGGGTCACGGGAGGAGGTTAGTTTATGTCCTCCCGTGACCCCCAAAGAGAACTATGGGAAAACCACTTACCCCTTAGTTCTCTTAAGTGTGTGTCTGGGCACAGGTTCACTTTAATGGAACAAGCTGCAGTAACTTATAGTAACCAATGAATATTTTACCATTCACACAACTTCAGTAAATACAAATCCTTAAATTACTACTCTGCACTTCAACTTTGCTGCTTAAACTGCCTTACTGAAAGAGCCTGCAGGTGTTCCCACAAAAAATGTGACCATTGAATTGGGGTTTATGTGGCCAACGGAGATGCAAACTGTTCCCAAGGTAACCTGTACTGAGAGTAAATATGGGTGTTGCCATTACTGAAATTCTAAAATGCTAGCTGCCTGGCATTTATGACCTAAATATTTTCGAAATCACTAACTTGAAGAATCTTGCAACAAGTCAGAACTCCTGATCTGCATACTTGTTCTGGGGTCAGCGACTCAAAAAGCACTAAAGCAACTTAACCGGAATGATAGGTAATCAACTAACCTTTTCAGAAGAAATTCGGCAATGACAGCCTCTAATTACAGCCCGTAATTACATCCCACTCCTCCGGGAACAAGTCTACGACGTCGGAGGTGATAGCCACCGCATTTCGGGATTACTACTCATCCCTCTATAACCTCCCTCATCCACCCTCTCCCTCCTCTACCACGCCCTCTCAAGCTCGACAAGCACGCATTGCCGAATATATCGCCAACTCAGCCATGCCCTCTCTTGAACCCTCTGTCAGTTCCCTTTTGGAATCTCCCATTACTCCCACCAAATTGTAATTCGCAATTAAATCCACACAAACGGGCAAAGCCCCCGGCCCGGACGGCTTCTCTATCTCTTACTATAAACAATTCCTTCCTTACCTCTCCCTCCACTTCCTTCGGGCCCTCAACTCCCTCCGCGATGGAGCTGCTATCCCCCCGGAATCACTCCTGGCCTACATTTCGGTGATACCCAAAGAAGGAAAAGATCCCGCCTTATGCCCAAGCTACAGACCCATATCCCTGCTCAATGTGGACACTAAATTATTCGCCAAGATCCTCTATTTTCGCTTGTCCCCCTACTTGGCTGACCTGATTCATCTGGACCAGGTGGGGTTTGTGCCAGCGAGGGAAGCTAGGGACAACACCACCCGAGCTTTGGGGGTCATCCACTCTGCCCTGTCATCTGCCTCCCCCTGCGTCCTACTATCCACCGACGCGGAGAAGGCATTCGACAGGGTCGACTGGGACTTCCTCTCAGCCACGCTGAAGGCGGTGGGCCTGGGTACCCACATGCTAACCTGGATACTCCTGCCCCTCCGCCAGGGTCCGAGTGAACGGAGTGCTATCCCCCCCATTTTCCATAGCCAATGGTACCCGCCAAGGATGCCCTCTCTCCCCCCTTCTCTTCGTCCTTTCCTTAGAACCTTCCTCCGTACTGTCCGCTCTAATCCAGACATACGAGGAGTGCGCATAGGCCCCGTCCAGCACAAGGTGGCAGCTTTTGCGGACGGCCTCTTGTTCTTTCTCGCTTCACCTGACATCTCTCTCCCGGTGCTCTTGGCGGAAATTGAACGATATGGTACCCTCTCAAACTTTCTCGTTAACTCTCACAAATCCATGGCATCTCTCCCTCGCAGGCCCCCGCCTCCGGAGGGTACTCGACAATTTCCCCTTTAAGTGGTCTCCCTCCTCTCTGAAATACCTGGGCATTCTGCTTCCCAAAAACCCCTCTCAAGCCTACTCCGTCAACTCCCCTTCCCTGGTATCAGCCATCAGCTCTGACCTTAAGCAATGGTCCGCTGGGACCTTTTCATGGATGGGACGCTGCAACATTTTGAAGCAATCAATCCTCCCCCGACTTCTGTACCCTCTTCAAGCTCTACCCATCAAGCTACCCTCCGCCTTCTTTAGGTCTCTCAGGTCTTTATTCACTAGCTTTGTATGGGCGGGCAAACCTTCCAGACTCAAATACAACCTTCTGCGCCTGCCTAAAGACTCTGGAGGGATGGGTCTACCAGATGTACATCTTTACTACATTGCCGTCCACTTGACACGAGTACTGGATTGGTGCCGACATTTATCTTCAAAGCTTTGGACTGGCCTAGAGCAATCCTTCTCTCCGGTGCTATTATCAGGTCTACCCTGGTGCTCACCCCCCTTTCCCCGACCATTTGCTCCCACCCCACCATTATGCCTACACTGACGGTGGCCCGGTCTGCCTTCTCTCAGTACTCCCTGCCTCCCGCACCATCCCCTTTGATTCCAGTCCTGAGCCTTTCCCCCCAGGGATAGACGACAAATACCTCCTCCGGCTCGGAGCCGCTAGCGGATCCAGAGCCCTACATTTTCTACACGGCACCTCGTGGCCTGCAACATTTACCTCAGCTCCCGATCCCAACTCTCCACCCCTGGATTCATGGCGTACCATGCAACTGCTCCACTTCTTGAACTCTCTTCCCTCCCCTACTCGACTCTCCAGAACGATGTCCCCTTATGAGTCGGAATGTACTCGAGAAGGCCCAGCACGCCACGCCCTGTCCTTCTGCTACAAATTGCTGCTCTCCGGCTGCACCCCCGACAGTCTGTGGTTCCTCACAAGGTGGGAGGAGGATTTGGGGATCCAGTTCACCCCGAGAGAGCGCACAAAACTTCTTGCGCTGTCCTACCAATCTTCCATCAGCAATAGGTATCAGGAGACGGGATACAAATTGGTAACCAGGTGGTACAGGACCCCTCACTCGCTACACTCCATGTATCCCCAGACCCCGGATGTTTGCTGGCGCTGTGGCGCCCCCTCAGCAGACATTCTCCACATCTTCTGTTCATGCCCATCACTCAAAGCTTTCTGGGACCAAGTGTGTACCACTATCCAAAAGTTCACCGATCTCCCAGTGCCTCGAGACCCGCATCATGCCTTCTTCCTCCTGCATCATAATGACATCCCGGCCAAGACCTACAAACGATCCGTCGTGCGCCATCTGGTTAACGCGGCCCGAGCGTATATCCCAGCACGATGGAAAAACACAGAACCACCCACCATATCGCAATGGCTCGACAGGATACATGATATATACCTCATGGAAGACCTTACCAGCTCACTACACAATACCTCCAACAAGTTCGGCAGGACCGGTTCTACTGGACTGAGTTCCTTCACTCTCCAGCATATGAGACATAACTCGCCCGCCCGAACGCCTCTTCTGGTCCCACCCCTCTTACCTACCATGTGCAACCTTCTCTCCTTGTACCCCCTCTAGACTTTATTCATACCTCCCCTTTTCCACCCCCCTATTCTCTTCTCCTCCTTACCCCTTGCTAAGCCCCGTTGCGGGCCCCTGCTTCTTTAGTGTCGTGACCTCGCCCCCATAGAAGGTCTCGAGTCCCCCGTTCCTATACGGGTAACTACCTAGGACCCCTACCTACTACGGAGACCGACTGCAGTTGTCTCGCATATCCACCCCCCATTACATAATCTGGGTTAGGTTCTCGACACATGCTTTACCCTATGCTGCGTAGTTCTTTCTGCCCGCTGTTGTTTCCCCCATCTGTCCATACTTGATGTATAGGTTGACTTATTGACGGCAGGTATGTACTGCATATTTGGACATCCCTGTTTTGTAAACGAAAAATACCTCTTTAAATAAAGAATTTATTAAAAAAAAAAATGTTTTAAAAAGGAAAAAAAAAATACGAAGTTACGACGAGTAAATAGATACCCAACATGCCCAGGTAAAAAAAAATGCATGCGTCCGTGAAACGGCAACAAAATGCAGTACTCCAAAGAGTCCCTATATTTCATCAATTTAGAGATACACGTAAATATGGGACCTAGAATTATTGCTCTCTCTGGTGTGTGCGGTGATACCAAACATGTGTAGCGCGATAGACTTTTCCGCACGTATGGGCACCCGACGTGTGTTTGCGCAAATGCACGCACGGTCAAGGGGGCTTTAAAAAAACGTTTTAAAATTATTTTTACATTTTATTCTATATTATTATTATAATTTTTTTTAAACTTTAATTGCTATCACAAAGGGGGGCAACTGTAATAGGGCCTCTTTAAGGTTATACTGGGGGTCCAAAAGACCCCTACTATCACCTTTCCACTTTAAATAAGCTATTGAATTGCAGATCGCACTTTCAATAGCTTATTGCTGGGCTTCAGTAGCCGAGCAATGACAGCTCGGGGGACCAGAATTGCTGCAATCCGCATTGCTCCCGGTCCCATAGATCGGGGAGGAGATCGGTGAACGGAAGTTCGCCGCTCTTCTCCCCAGCTTCCCACCAGCACCTGACATGCCAGTCCCGGGCCCGCAGGTGGGGCAGCGGAGCCCAGGAAACACGGCAGGGGAATGGGCACTTTACCGGCCCATAGAAGCAATCCGGCGATAGCTGAGCCGCTAGAACCACTTCTGTTGTAAAGCCGGCTTTACAAAGGTAAACAGTCCCGCCGGGAGTCTGTTTACAAGGCCGTGCTGCCAATGCCGTACTAGGTACACTCATGGCCGCGGGAGGGTTAACATGCACTGCCATATTTTTTTCAGATTCTAAGTGATTTTTAAATAAATGCACTGAAAAGTTGCTAAAATAACAGGTTTTAGGGCAGGTCAAGTTCGCTTTGAGATTTTAAAATGAACTCGAGGCCAGGATATGGACTGACTTGCTGCGCCCCAACCACTGGAAGCAATCCACACTTTTGGCTGTCAAATACCTTCTCCCCCCACCGTACACTGCTCCCTACACTGGCTCATATGTCATGTAGTGGCGTATGAGCTGGTAAGATGAACAATATGCGGTTAGAGAAGGAGCCAGGGAGCAGCAAATAGGCGGGGAAACTTTAAAGCAAGGCCTTACTGTCCTGCATAGCTGCAGGCAATGTGGAGCTATTCATCCTTTCCTAAGCAGTTCAGCTTTTCTTGCACACAATCCCCCCCCATGCATAAATGTTGTGACTTACTTGCTTCAGACTGGCTGCAGCTATATACATAGTTTAGGTTGGTAAAAATATATTGAAGCCATTATGAAAGTCTATAGCCTGGCCACACATTTTTAATATAGTACGAATGACATCCATCCAAAATGCTGTTTCAGAAATTAAAGAAAAAAGTTAAAACTGTATTAAACTTACAGCAAGTTTCTCTGCAATAGCTGCCTTTTGTTTATCGGTCAGATCCTCTCGTTCAAGGATGATATCATGCAGTTGGTTTACAAGCTGTGTTGCTGCGTGGCCATTATTTATCAAACCCTGTGGGAGGAATATATTCAAAATTCCAGTTAAAAATATTACTTTGCGATTTTAGGACCATTTTTCCAAACACTCCAGGACACTAATCAAGCCAATAATGTTAAAGGTATTCTTACCAAAACCACGGTTTCTAGTTTCTCAAATAATCCACTCTGACAAGCAGCCAGTACTGAATTCAGTGTATCTTTAGAGATCACCTGTTGAAAAAAAAAATAATTCTGCTCAACTCTAAATACATGCAAATGTGTGGTACAAAAGAAAAAAGTTATTAAACATAATCACAAGATGAATGGAACACCAGCCATGTTTTTTATGTTTGAATAGAATGGGAACTGTTCAGACGCGCTGCAAGGTTTTTACAGCGTTCTGTGTCCCAATAAGGGAGAGTTTCCACCACATGCTGTCCCAGAGACAAGAAGTAGACAGATACACAGCAATAAAAACATTACAGGGGGTCTAACAAAACTGATTAATTAAAAGAAAATAAGATTTTTATACTCACTGTAAAATTGTTTTCTTGAAACCCATTGTAGGGCACATGAATTCAGATACTGTCAGGTTAAAGTGCAGCCTACAGGAGAACCACAACACCGGCAAACAATAACCATTGCGAACCGGTCCAGGATTACCCCACCTACTCCCAAGCATGCCTCAGTTTTGTGGTAAAGCAGTTCCAAGGGCAAGATCATAGACAGGTGGGACCTGTGGCCCTTGAGCACAAAACTTCTATTTCCTTTCTAGCTTTTAGGGATTCAGATACTGTAGGTGTCCAAATGCAGATGGGGGAGGGGTGGGGGGATTGTGCAAAGCCTCTAACAAGTCCCACAAACAGGACTGGGGACTGCCACTAGAAGGATCAACACCTGAAACTGAACGCAGATGAGGTTGAACACAGGTGAGGTAGAACCCCTTTCTAGATACTGAACTCTGTGAACACAACCAAGGGGAGGATACAGAGGTTCCCACAAAAGAGTAAGGACTCCATACACAAGGGAGCAACAAACCTTATCCAGCATAAAGCTGAGCAACCAGAACCTACCCAAACAGGTCAAACAATAACGAAAAAGCTGAGAAGAAACCTTGGACTAAGAAGTTCCTAATTCCCCCTTTCCCCAACAAAACGTCAACAGCCATGTAGCAAGGAGCAGGCACCATTGTACAACCGCCAAGAACATGTACCCGATTAGGGGCAGAACCAGGGAAGGTGTCCGGAGGGCCTTTCTTAAGAGGCTGTGAGTCCCTACAAAAAGAGGACCTCTTGCTAGGCGAACAGATCCCATGAGGTCCTACAGGCATATGTTATCCACAGCAGTGGATATCTGTAGCAGAAAACAAATTTGCTCCCTTTGCTGGCAATTCACAGTCACATGGCTCCCCAACTATGATTCCAACTGCAACGTAGGATCTCAAGTGAACCTAGGTGCACAAACCTCTCTCAGTGCAGAGGCTACTAGTTGAGAAAGGCCAGTTTACAAAGCTTTGCCCTTAGGGAAAACAGTATGGTGTAGACATACTCTAAAACAAGGTGCATAGGGAACAGAGCGATCTGTTCTTAGCAACCAGATGGAAACAAGGGGAATAAACTACCTCAGCCTCCTAAAGAGGCTGATGGATCATGCTGGGGGACCACATGGTCCATAGAGACAGACCCAGAGGGAGGGCTTAAGATGAACCCTAGGCCTACTGGAGACAAGTAGGAGACAACAATGGAACGCACTGAAGCAGCAGAATCTTGCAGATGCTAGGCAATTCGGGAAGGTGCTGACTACAAGGATACATAAACATAACTTATCACCAGAGGCAAGTGAGCATTTCACAATGGGGATGCCAGAAAAAACAAATAAAGAAATGCCAATGCTCCTAGACATAGCAGGAGAGCTCAAGCTACCGATATTCCCACTATGTCATATTCCTCTCTTTGTAGTACGAGACCTAATTTGTTCGCCTGGCTTCTAGCATTTGTGAACATGCATTTCAAGTTTTTACTTGTGCATACAATGTTATTGTTTCCCCCAGCTTGGCTACTGCTGTGTTCACCCAAATCTTGTGCATTTAATTTTAGTAGTAAAGATTCCCTGTTCTCTGATGAGGTCACCACCATTTCTTCTAATCCCCCCATAACTATATTGGTTATCGAGTCTAATCTCATTTTGTTGCCTGGCTTATTATTCTTTAATCTCTCCCCCGGGAATTTAGTTTAAAAGACCCTCTAATCTTTTTATTATCTTCTCCACCAGCAGAGATGCACCCTTCCCATTTAGGTGCAGTCCAACCCTGCTGTAAAGCCAGTAGCCGACTGAGAAGCCAGCTCAGTTCTCTAAAAACCCAAACCCCTCCTTTCTACAACAGTTTCACAGCCACTTGTTTAGCTCTCTAAGTTCTCGCTGCCTCTCTGGGGAGGCTCGCGGTACAGGAAGTATTTACGAAAATACCTTGGAGCTTCTTTTTCTTTAATGTCTCACCTAAGTCCCCGGCAAATCAGTATGATTTGTGATTTGCTAAGCGATATTTGACCTGTGCGGGAGTCCGCATTGAAGGTGAGCGGCTCACTGTGAGGGGTGGACACTGCTGTAGAAGACCAGGAGTGGAAGAAGATTTAGTCACATTTGAAACATTAAACACATAGACCCCATTCACACCAGGGCGACAGGGTTTCAGCGCTTTTTTTCGTGCATTTTTTTAGCACGTTTTACAGGAATTTTCTGTTCATATGAAAGAGCGTTCTAAGGCTCGTTTTCTAGTTGTCCGCTGAAAGTCTTGGCTGCAAAAAAACGTGAAAAAGCACAAAAATGCGCTGATCAGGGCATATCCATTTAATGGAGCAAAACGAGCTGAAAAGCACCACGAAAGAAGCTCATTAATTATTTTGAACAACGGGCTTATTTATACGTGCGATTCAGCAGTTTTGCGTGAACGGCCCCATAGGAATAAATGGGATTTTGATTTGCCTGCGTTTCAGCGTGGAAAAAAAAACACGCGACAAAACAACCTGTGTGAACAGGGCCTTAGGGAATGGACACTTCTTGTCATATACTTTATAGCTGTATATGGTTTTTTTCAAATTCTGTGCTTATTTTTTATACACATTTACTCAAGTCATATTGATTGTATGCACGTTGTTTTAGTGTGACACTCATGTTTATTTTATATTTTTTAGTAAAAGTGGCACAAATATATATATATAATATATATATATTATTGTGTATTGCCATATTAAAGGAAGTTGAAAAATAATGGCTTTACTAGCAGGGTCAACAGGTAATAAAACAAAGTTTCCAGGGAACATAGAAAAACAAAACTGCGGTGTTAAAGAAGTTGTCTCACATCTCCACCCTCCTCCAATCACGGAATGCCTTGTATTCTTTGAGAAGACGACAAGGCATTTTGTGAATTGCCAAGTAGCAAGGAGGGGTGGGGAAGTGACTGGAGCACTTCAGTTGCATCTCTTGCTTCCAACAGTGCCCAAAGGCCAAGAATAATTGTAGGACCTGGCATGCTGCAAGGTATGATTATTGTATTTTGCAGCAGCCCCCCACACATTACATTTACCCTTGCAATACAGGAGGAGCCCCACTGCAAGGGGATTTTTTTGTGTTCCTGGCATATAGGCTTTACATTTACAGTTGTCAGCAATACAAAAGGTCAGGATAAATCTTCCAATGGGATCACCTGTTCCAGTGATCAGTCTTAGAGTGGAATAACCCTCACTTTGTAGGGATGTTCTCTCACTTCTGGTTTCATCTTTGGGACAGGAAGTGAAGGAAGATCTCCCTAACAGGCCACGGACAGCAGAAAATAACCTAAAAGGGGTTTAACTAGGGATACCGAGAATTTGCATTTACATTACTTGCCGCCCGGCTTCTTAGATTGCCCGGGAAGCCGGCTCCATGCTAGCGGAAGTGCCAGTATCAGTACTCAGTGCGTACCGAAATATAAAGATTGGTACTAGAAAAACTAGTATTGGTGCATCCCTAGTTTTAACCCTTGCATACTTTATCCAAAATCAATTACATAAACCATTTGGGATTTGTTTAGAGGTTCTCTCACTTGTAGACTTGCAGTGAAGTGAAAAATAAATATTATAGGAAAATTGTGAATTATGGTTCAAAAAAAGGGCATAAATAATCATCTAATTTCATATAGTACTTCTTACCCCGGCTATTTCCGTCACCACAACATCTGTAATCTCTTTTCCTGCAGTAAGCCTCTTTGCACTTTGCAGAAAAGTGATGGCTTTTTTTCAAGTCTCCTTCTGACACTTCCACCAGACGGGATAATGCCTGGAAACAAATACAGCATAACCCATGATCAAGTAACACAGGTGGTCTAGAAATGCAATCTGCTCACAAATAAAGCAAAAAGTCACCTCCATCTGGAAAAATATTTAGCACAAAACGAATCCAACATTTCGGTCTTTTGTTACACATCCTGGCAATGTGAACATCTAATGTGCCATCTTGTCCCCATAAACTAAGTAAAAAGGACACCTTCTGTAGCCATATAATATGCAAGTGCTATTGTAATTACACTAGTGTATTGACTAGTTTATATGTGGTCAATACTTCAATTGTCTTAACTTTGGATGTGAGGCATTCCCATTTTCTATGGTGTTAAACCTAACGCATCAAACAAAGATGTATTTTACTAATTGGAAGCTTGCCCTCTTCCAGTAAGAAAACAGATTGTTGTATTTCACCAGGTATGAACATGGCTGTCAACTCCATTATTGATTACTGGAAGCTACTCCTTGTTTACATAGGAGTAGAATCATCCCTATGTATCAGACTGAACAAATAACTTAAAACAAGTTATTTTTAATTATTACCTCATTTGTAATTTTCACATTTTCCTTCGTGCAAATATCCAGAATTCTTTGCGTTTGTATTTTATCAGCAAGTGGTTTAAAACGAAACTTGGAGCATCGAGATGTAAGAGGCTCAATTATTCTATATGAAAAAGAATGGATATATCAAGGCAAGATAGTTCCAACATCAAAAACATGCAGTCTCAAGTATTTACAGTCTAGAGCACTGAAGCACTGCCCCTTACATTACAAAAACAAGCAACAAAGAGAAGGGAAACTACCATGGAATACAGTAAGGCCCCGCTCCCACTGCGCGATATGCAAATGCAAATCGCGAGATTTGCCGCGCGATATCGCGTTCAAGCTTGCATTGAGCATGCTTGAATTGCGGCTAAATCCGCTCCAAAAAGGGTCCTGCTGTAGCGACACACGACCCGCGACAGCAGGACCCTTTGCCCCATGGAAATGCATTGGAGCGCGATATCGCGCTGTAATTTGCTGCGATATCGCGGGACTTACCACGCGATAAATCGCTCAATGTGAACGGGGCTTAAGGCACACATTAACCAGTTGACATCCGCGGTGTTAACCCCCCCTCCCATCCAGGCCATTTTTCAGTATTCAGCGCTATTACTGTATGGGCTGAAGCAATGAGTTGGAGGAACCCAGGGAGACTGGTGAAGGTGCACTGTCCTGTGAAGAAGCACAGGGGAGATAAGGAGCAACTAAAGGTGGCACAAAAGGTGAAGGATTAGCCTGCGGGCTTAAAGAGGGAGCTCTCTAAACCTGAATGCTGGAGAGGCAAACTACCCAAAGACCCACACTTATGAAAGTAAGGGCACACCTTCATGTGGAAGGCAATTCAGAGTGGTGAGATGACCTTTGAATTCGAGCCCTACAGGCTGTGTGGGAGTCATGTTCCACTGCAGAAGTAGATGAAAGAGAAAGGTGGGATTCAGCCTAGGGCTGCAGCAAATGATTATTTTCATAATCGATTAGTTAGCCGATTATTAATTGGATTAAGAAAAAAATGTAAAATAATATACACAAATGCAGTGTTACAGACAAGTTTACTTCAGAATAAAACAGCATGCACATTTTTTTAAATCGCATTGCACTAGAACGCAGGGCACAATCCAGTGCGGGCAATCACACTGCGGACAGGAGGTGCATTTGGGATCCATTGAAATGAATGGCACTAGGGCTGCAACAACTAATCGACATAATCAATTATTGAAAAAGTTGTTCTTTTTCAACTTTTTCAATCATCGATTTATCGGCCTCTGATTAGTTGGCCCTGTTCACGGCTCCACACAAGCTGCGCGCCGCACCTCCTCCCCACCTCACGCTCGCACCTCCTGTCCGAAGTAAGGAGAAGCAGGTGTGGGGGGGATGACAGCCACCGATAGACAGGCCCGATCTCAGAAGCAGGTTACTGGAAGACTGCTCAGATAAGCCTGCACTTTCCCCACACATGGTGCTCTATAACGTATTGCTGGGATTTGGTGTACTCCTCTATAGCTGGGGGAATTCCGCATTGCGCTGTATAATGTATTATTGCTGGGATTTGGTGTACTCCTCTATAGCTGGGGGAATTCCGCATTGCGCTGTATAATGTATTATTGCTGGGATTTGTATTCCTCTATAGCTGATGGTATAATATACAGCACAATGTACCATCAGCTATAGAGGAATACAAATCCCAGCAATAATACATTATACAGCGCAATGCGGAATTCCACCAGCTATAGAGGAGTACAACAAATCACAGCAATACTATATTATACAGTGGTGCAATGCCGAATACCACTAGCTATAGAGGACTACAAAACCTAGCAATAGTACATTATAAAGCGCAATGCAGAATACCGCCAGCTATAATGTACTATTGCTGGGATTTGTTGTATTTCTCTATAGCCGGTGCCATTCTGCATTCATTGCTGTATAATTTTACACTTTTCATTTCACTATATTGCACTACACTCATTTTTCTTTTTTACTTCCACGCTCCAAGCTTGCTCCTGTGATGGACTACAATCTCAATACAAACTAGTAGTCCCATCACTGGAGCCATTTTTTAAAATGTGTTTTATTTTTTATCCGATTAATCGAACTTAATAATCGGCTAACTAATCGATTTTGAAAATAATCGTTAGCTGCAGCTCTAAATAGCACCGCAACGCACCTCCTGCAGCAAAATTTGTCAGGCCGAAAATGACTTTTCCATCCTTCTATATATATAATTTATTTATTATCATTGTATGCATTATATTCGACATTTGAATTAGTTTCATGGAGTTATAAAAATGTGAATTGTAAAACCCTAAGCCAATATAATAAAATAACCAACCTTTTAGTTAAAATAACACCCACATTTTTATTTTTAATTTGTTTAACTTTATTTTCTTTCATTTGTTTGCATTTTTTATTTAACTTTTTTATTTTTTAGTCTTTTAAAGTTTAGGTTTTTTTTTTACTTTTCTTTTTACTCTATTGCTGGAAGCAATAGCCAGCCTGCTATTGGATATTTCAAATTGCAGTGTGTGGGCCCACAGGTCGTCAGTGTCAGCAACATCTTGTAGCAGTAGAAACATGGTAGATTGTACAGTGAACTCAAAGTATTGCATGTCTTAAGGTGCCCACACACCTTTATAATAACGATAATCGCAGGAAATCCCGCGATCGTACGGTAATCGCAAGGTGTAGGGAAGGCGTGCGACCTTACAGTAGCAGACTTTTGTCTTACAAGCATGTGCAAAAACCCGCCGAGCAGGAATCAGGCAAGTGCAACAGCTTTTACATGTCACCTAGGCAGAAACAAGAAATGAATACCAGCAGTGTGGGGGTAGCCGCACTGGAAAGGAAAACTTTTATTTTCCCCTGGAGTTGGGCTTTAAGCAAACTTCAAACCCTTCAAGTGACTTTCCCACCAAAATGGGTATCCCAGCATACTGAAATGGACAGAAATATATCAAATGTTTGTGTTTTTACCATTCTTTCTCTGTGATAATTTACAAATATGTATAAAATCAGCATATGCATCCTTGAAAGTGTGGACTTTGCTCCAAGAAGCATGTTAGAAGGTTACAACACCTATAAATGCAGTATCTCTATGATATTACACTGTACATTTATACTTTGGGAAATTGATTCCATCTTTTTGAAATAGACAGTCTCTTTTTATTGTAATATTTTTGAAGAATAAAAGTAGATTATGTTTTTATGCCAGAAAACGCCCCTCTACATATATACCATTTTGTTTAAAGATTTAGGGGTGTGACATACAGCAATATTAGCTTTTCTCCCTGAACCCCATCTAGCATGTCTTAGTAGACGTATTAATCATATTAAAACGTTAACTATTAACGTATTAAAACATCATCAAAGAATGACACTCTAAGCAAGAAAAAGTCTGAGTATCATACCAGCAATCTGTTGTAGGGTACATTTTACAATAACTCAAAACCAGTAGTCACTGAAAAATACTTCTTTATAGATTAAGATAAAGGTTTCATTATAGTGTATTTATTGCCCACATTTGTTTAGTTTTGGTCAGAGAAATCTTCCATTTAAATAGAAAAATGCATTTTAACTTCTCTGTTGCCTAACAGGGACTTTTTTTCACTTCTGCCAGGTGTCCTGTCAGGCTGTCCCCAGGACAGTGAGTAAGTGGAAATCCAACTCACCTACACCGAAAGTAAGACCTGGCACTCTTTTTTTCCAGATTCCTGTAATATAAGACCTACCCTGAAAATAAGACCTAGTTTGCTGGTAGCATGTGAGGGGGAACTTGAAGAGCAGGAGTGATGGTCTCAGCCTGCAGGGACATACTGTAATAAGGGGATGACAGGGGACTCCCTCCGGCCAGCGCAGTGACAGGGAGCACTCCAGTACCATACTTCACCAACTGCTGTCCTCCCTTTCTAGTGATTGACAGCAGCAGAGGGCGGGTGCAATAGCTAGTTTGCTATTGGCTATTGCAAAGTGAATAGCCAATAGAAATCTAGCTATGCATTCCTATGGTGTTTTCTATTTTATTTTATTCTGATGGCGTACATAACGCAGTTATATCCACAGTCTCACAATCTGCTCAGCTAAGCCTGCATTCCCCCCACATGGTGCTGCATTAATGTATTGCTGGGGTAGTGGGATTTGGAGTCCTCTATAGCCAGGGCTTGAAAAATCAACTCGTCCACTCGTCTGTGACGAGAGGACGGTGGAGCCCAACAAGCAGCTTCCCGGCCGGCCGTTATAATTCTTCAGGCTTCTTCAGGAAAATACGGAGGTGCCTATAATAACCATAAGGATCTAGTAATCAATACATCAATATTTTTACATTTCCAAAATATTGTATATTTAAAATTAAGGTTCCACATTACATGAAAAGATCAATCATAGATAAATACCATTAATGGAGTCTCTGTCCTGCTGACATGCGTCCCTACTGCCGGAGAGCCAACCCAAAACAACCCGGGAGGTAAGGGAAGTAGGGGACCATGCGGGCCAACGATTGGGGAAGAAGGTACGCCTGTCCATGATGTGTCCTTCAAACAGTTACTGGATGTGTTCTGGAAGTCATAAATATATATATATATATATATATACTATTTATAGGCATCATCCAGGTTGTGCAGACTGTTGGCTGTCCCAGCTGCACATGATGTGTGCGGTTAGCAACAAACGGCGTGGTTTGGTGCGGCAGGAATAGAGCAGGGAGAGAGAGGGGAGATGTGGGCTGCCTTTTGCTGGATGAGGAGTGATACTACATTGAGCAGGTATATATTCCCAACATTTCAGTGTGGATTTGGTTTAGATGATATTATTCAGCAGCTCTATTTTTGATTTATAGTGAACTTGTGTTTATGCATCTATGGGATTGAAATGGATATACTTTTTGGATCCATTGGGACATACTTTTACTCTATTTGATTTGTGTTACTACTAACATTGTATAACATTGTATATTAGACTCCTTTTGGGTCACCTTCATTGCATGTCCCTATGGCCTCTAATGGAAGGAATATACTTTGATACCCCTGTATGATAGCCCACTGTAAATATAAAGTAAAGTAATCAATGTGAAAGCAATGGCAGTTTTGGAATATCTATCCTATCTATCTATCTATCCTATCTATCTTATCTAATCTATCTTCCAGAACGCATCAAGTAAGTTTTGTTGGCCTGCATGGTCCCCTACTTCCCTTACCTCCTGGGTTGTTTTGGGTTGGCTCTCTGGCAGTAGGGATGCATGTCAGTAGGACAGACTCCATTAATGGTATTTATCTATGATTGATCTTTTCATGTAATGTGGAATTTTAATTGTACAATATTTTGGAAATGTACAAATATTGATTACTAGATCCTTATGATTATAGGCACCTCCGTATTTTCCTGAAGAAGGCTTGAGCGAAACATGTCAAACTGGACACATCATAGATCTTCTGAACATTTATGGATGAATTTATTTATGTAATTATACAAAGAGATATTTAAGGAGCTATATGTTAATAAGTTATTGTCATATACACATTATGTATCTATATGTGATCCAGGGAGGTTTTGTACCATTTAATATCACTAATCTGTCATCTTTAGTATTTTAAAAAAGATATACATTTTTTATACAATAAGCGACTTGTATGTGCAAATTTGAACTGGGTCTCCTTGCATTTGATGACACTTTTAAAGCCCCATTTCTCTATTTTTGTTTTTGTATTCTATGGTGTATGCATACTTGCATTGGGCCAAGCTGGACCTGTGCAAGTATATAAAATGTACCTGGTGTTGAGCTCTAAAAGCGCAGTTTTAACTGGGGTATCATTGACAAACCATGGATTTAGTAGTTGACACATTCAGGAAAGTGTTAGCTGCAAAATACCATTATTTTTATTTTTAATGGCCTTTCTGCTGATTTGTAGGCCCTGGTGACTGCCTGCACGGTTTTTTGGGAAGTGGAAGTCACCATTGCCTTTCAGGAAGCTCTCAAAGCTAATAGGTGGACCTTGTAAGAACTTTCATTCCTTCATAGATTATTATACCTGACTATCCAAATCTCATGGTTCTGTGAATGAATTAAAATCCTGCAAGACTGGAGATGTAATGCGGACAGGGGGACTCTACTCCATATCTTCTGGTCCTGCCCAGCCCTAGCACACTTCTGGTCAACGATTCGCGACATTGTGAGGAAGTTCATGGACTCTGACTTACCATTGGACCCCTCAATTTTTCTGTTACATAACATTCCTTACTCCAGATCTGTAGTGCGTCACTTGCTGGATGCAGCTAAATCCTGCATTCCTAGTCTTTGGAAGAATCCCTCTTCCCCTACCATATCTGTGGATACGCAGGGTGGAGGAGATTAGGGTAATGGAAGACATGATTCTGTCTTCCCAGGATAGACGGGAACGTTATTCTAAGACATGGTTTTACTGGTTGAAGTACATGGATTCCCCTGAGGGCCGAGCATACTCTGCATGACCTCCTCCCTTTAAATGGCTCACGAAAGAGAGCCCAATGTGTGACCCTATCAATAGGCTTTCCATGTCCCGCTGACCTGTTCCAACCCTCCTAAACCTATTGAAACCAGGGCTTATCACACACTGACATATAAGATGTACATTGTGATCCCCCCAAATGCCTGGATGTTACATATGATGTGATGCTGTTACTGTCTGCCCTTGGCCAATTAAGTGATTGGGGCTAGATGATATAGCTATACTCGCTAAGATTGTATATGTACATCCTCATTCTTCGATTGTGTATGTGTTGTATGTTTACTGTAAAATGTTGGCTCAAAATAAAGAATTAAAAAAAAAAATCCTGCAAGATCTCTAATTCTGTCTCAGACTTGTGTATTCCTCTTGCATTCATGACCGTTAGGAATCAGTGGGTTGGTCCAAGACTTGGTAAATGATGTAGAAAATGGCAGTGCAGACCTCGGGGGGCGGAGCTGTGGGATCTCTCAAAACACGTGAGGCAAGAGGCCGTCCATTTTGTTTTCCAAGTAACACTTTTGTAGTAGATAAACATGCAGTATTGCTCTTGGGCCTGTTTGGAATGTACAGCCCTGGGCTTTTTTATTGCACGTGGTGACTTGCATGTACCAGTTAAGGAGAAACTGCTTTTTCTTTTGTAAAACCATAAACCAGCCATTCATCAGTAGTGTTCCAAATGTATATAAACTGTAGGAACGATGGGTGTAGCCTGTAGTGACCCGGTATCTGGGTGATGTGCTGCCCAACATTCAATCTAGAATACTACAATCCTTTATATTTTGGCTAATAAGACTTGAGCTAGTTTTATTATCCCAACACAAATGGACAAGTGACATGATGGTAACCATCTTTCGGGACTGACCTTTGAATGGAGAAAATATACTCTGCTGATCACTTGTTGATGTAAGATCCTACTACTGCAAATATTAACTAAATGTCATTTCTCTTGCTGTAGAGACCATGGCGGCCCAGAGGGAATGGACCCTGATGGTGTCATTGAGGTTGGTATAACTTTGCGTAGTTCACCTTAGTTTTATTTGTTCTTGTCGTACAGGATATATAAGCTTTTCTCTTCCTCGCAGAGTAACAGGAATGAGATTGTTGACAATTTTGATGACCTGAATCTAAACTCTTCTGAGAGGAATCTATGCTTATGATTTTGAAAACCCTTCTGCTATCAAAGGGCAATCATTCCCTGCATTAAAGGTTGGTGTGACTTCGTGTGTTCAAATTAGCATTAAATTCATAGTCTGTTAAATGTTTTCAAGTGAAATGATGGTAACCATCTTTCGGGACTGACCTGAAATGGAGAGAACATTGTTTCTGATCACTTGTTTTATTTGTCTTGGTTCACATACCCAAGCAAAATGTGGGAACAGTAAATGTGTATCCTACTTTTTTTAGGGTATGATGTGATTGCCCAAGCTCAGTCAGGTACTGGCAAGTCAGCCACATTTGCTATTTCCATCCTGCAGCAGCTGGAGATCTCAAGGAGACCCAAGCTCTAGTATTGGCCCCAACAAGAGAACTGGCTCAACAGGTATTGAGAGGGTAGTTACAAAATGTGCGTACTGTGCAATTTTCAGTTTGCACAACTGTAAAAAAAAAACTTGATGGCTTACTAAAGCACCTTAATCCAACAGTTATGCAGACTTGCTTATTGCCTTTTTAATATGTAGTTAAGGATGTGCAATATTTTGACTAGGCAGCTGTGCAATCTGAAAACTGCAGTACACAATCTCTGCCGCTACTGCTGGCATGCATGTCACAATGTTAAATGCTTTATTTCATGTTCACAAGCTTACAACCTGAGCTGACTGCTTTTTAAAGCACATATGATTTTCGAGTGTTGTATGTTTACTGTAAAATGTTGGCTCAAAATAAAGAATTAAAAAAAAAAATCCTGCAAGATCTCTAATTCTGTCTCAGACTTGTGTATTCCTCTTGCATTCATGACCGTTAGGAATCAGTGGGTTGGTCCAAGACTTGGTAAATGATGTAGAAAATGGCAGTGCAGACCTCGGGGGGCGGAGCTGTGGGATCTCTCAAAACACGTGAGGCAAGAGGCCGTCCATTTTGTTTTCCAAGTAACACTTTTGTAGTAGATAAACATGCAGTATTGCTCTTGGGCCTGTTTGGAATGTACAGCCCTGGGCTTTTTTATTGCACGTGGTGACTTGCATGTACCAGTTAAGGAGAAACTGCTTTTTCTTTTGTAAAACCATAAACCAGCCATTCATCAGTAATGTTCCAAATGTATATAAACTGTAGGAACGATGGGTGTAGCCTGTAGTGACCCGGTATCTGGGTGATGTGCTGCCCAACATTCAATCTAGAATACTACAATCCTTTATATTTTGGCTAATAAGACTTGAGCTAGTTTTATTATCCCAACACAAATGGACAAGTGACATGATGGTAACCATCTTTCGGGACTGACCTTTGAATGGAGAAAATATACTCTGCTGATCACTTGTTGATGTAAGATCCTACTACTGCAAATATTAACTAAATGTCATTTCTCTTGCTGTAGAGACCATGGCGGCCCAGAGGGAATGGACCCTGATGGTGTCATTGAGGTTGGTATAACTTTGCGTAGTTCACCTTAGTTTTATTTGTTCTTGGCGTACAGGATATATAAGCTTTTCTCTTCCTCGCAGAGTAACAGGAATGAGATTGTTGACAATTTTGATGACCTGAATCTAAACTCTTCTGAGAGGAATCTATGCTTATGATTTTGAAAACCCTTCTGCTATCAAAGGGCAATCATTCCCTGCATTAAAGGTTGGTGTGACTTCGTGTGTTCAAATTAGCATTAAATTCATAGTCTGTTAAATGTTTTCAAGTGAAATGATGGTAACCATCTTTCGGGACTGACCTGAAATGGAGAGAACATTGTTTCTGATCACTTGTTTTAATTGTCTTGGTTCACATACCCAAGCAAAATGTGGGAACAGTAAATGTGTATCCTACTTTTTTTAGGGTATGATGTGATTGCCCAAGCTCAGTCAGGTACTGGCAAGTCAGCCACATTTGCTATTTCCATCCTGCAGCAGCTGGAGATCTCAAGGAGACCCAAGCTCTAGTATTGGCCCCAACAAGAGAACTGGCTCAACAGGTATTGAGAGGGTAGTTACAAAATGTGCGTACTGTGCAATTTTCAGTTTGCACAACTGTAAAAAAAAAACGATGGCTTACTAAAGCACCTTAATCCAACAGTTATGCAGACTTGCTTATTGCCTTTTTAATGTGTAGTTAAGGATGTGCAATATTTTGACTAGGCAGCTGTGCAATCTGAAAACTGCAGTACACAATCTCTGCCGCTACTGCTGGCATGCATGTCACAATGTTAAATGCTTTATTTCATGTTCACAAGCTTACAACCTGAGCTGACTGCTTTTTAAAGCACATATGATTTTCGTGCTTCACTTGTGCATTCAATAATTCAGGCATTTTCTGGAAAAAGCATGATTCCTTCATCTTGTCAACCAGTTCAGGACTTGTGAACTAAATGGGTTTCATGCATATGTGAAGATGGCACAGTTCTTGGTGCCTATGGCAGCAAATCAGACACTTCCATATTGTACTAGATGTGGGAAGATTGGTTGCACTGGGCAGTCTGAATTGTTCTAGTCTTAAGGTGCCCATACACCTTACGATTATCGGACGAAAATTTTCGTCCAATGATCGAACCGTCGTACGATTTTCGTACGACGGCCCCACCTTCCCCCGATTATCGCAAGGTCCAATTAGCGGTAGTTAAAAAAAACACCTGGACGACTTGCGGTAATTGACCGCAATTGTTTTCGTTTGCACATGCGCAGTGTTAATCGTACGACTTTTGACGGACGGAAACGCCACCAACCATGCGAACATCGTACGATCTAGCAAAGTTTTCAAACATGCTTGACCGTCAAAAGTCGTACGATTGTACAGTACTATCGGTCGGGCACTCTATTCACACATTACGATTGTCGTACGAAAAGTCGATCGCATACGATTGTCGTACGATAATCGTAAGGTGCATGGGCACCTTTACTCTTCATGAGCCCTGGTTTATTACAGAAGCTAGCTGGAAATAGCTGGCTCATCGGGTAGATTTATCTAGAGTGTAACGAAGACTGGTACAATGGTAAAACCACCCTTTAGTATTGGTTCTTTTACACAAGTGTAGACGTGCCCACAATGCTTCAAAGAACAGTATGTGAAGTGCTCAGTATACATTATCAAATCTCTGCAGTATAATAAAATTGGTAATTGCTATTTGACGTTTGCTGTGGCAGTGTTCTGCATTGGAGTGAAGGGGGCCCTTAGTGGAACAAACTGTCAGAACGCTTAACAATTCTGACATTGTAAACATCTATGCTTTAGGCTCATGTAACTGCTGAGCATGGGATTTATATCTGACAAATAAACCTGAAAAAGGACCAACAAATTCCCCCATCCCTTTTAATATAAACCTTTTGCCTTAAATCAATTAAACCAGTCTGGCTTTTCCAAAAGTAAGTAAATGGCCCTTTGAGTTGTGCAGGATTGGAGTTGGAGAACATGGATAGCTGGTAACCTCTGTTAGTAAAATTTGCTGATTAAAGTATTTAAGGCATGGATGACTGGACAAATCCAGGAGCAAGGTAACCATTGCCCCTTAAATGATGGCTTGCACCTAACCTGAGTTTTTTTTTTTTTCTAGTCAGAGGAGCTGGCTCCAAAAATATGCTGTTGTCTGGAATGGACACTCCTAAACTCCCATATAAACATGTCCACCCTTGCTTAAGTTAACGCTTAATTTTGGATAGAGAAGGGAAAGAGTTAACTCATCAGACCCTAGTGATCCATTTGTCTGCATCCCTGCTCCAAGGTCTTAAGAAAAACAATTCCTGTGTTTTAACTCCTACTGCTAACATCTCTTGCCCAGTAATTCTAAGGCTGGAGCTGCATGCCTCTGGATGGTTGGGCTACATGAGCATTATGTATGGGCAGTAGGAGCTGAATATAACTAGGAGGCTTTAAGGCTGCTACTGGGCAAATTTGCCAAGTTAAGATCTTGGCGAGGGTAGAAATGTTCCATGTAGCTTCCACTGAGGGTGGTCGGGGGAAGATTATAGGACTATTTCACTTAAACCAGAAGATGTCCTTCAATGACCTGGTGACCTCCTGCACAAAACTAAACCTAATCTTCCATGATGCTGAAACTGGCTTTCCAGTGTGAGTGCATGGACATTGGGGAGCTGGTATTTTGGAAAGTCAGTTTCTTGTAAATGCCAATTTGTTTCAGAGCAACTCTGAGCTGTGAAAGCATAATTGTTACTTAACATCTATAATCAAAGGCTACCTTAAATGAATGTAACTGCTTACCCCCTGAGGACTTGTTCACACTATGTACTTTGAGCTGCATTTTTCTGCACATGTGTTCACACAACAACTTGGTGCACATGATGTTATCAAGCCCTTAATAGCCTATCAGGATGCAGACTTTTGATATCTGGTGTTTCCCATAACGTCTTCCAGGACAGCATCACGAGATGGAATCTCCTCCCCCACTGTAATGCTCCTTAGGATGGAGATAGGCTGAGGTGGATTTCAGCTGCGGAACTAGGCAGGAATTTTTGTAGGGTATGGCAATCAGGTTATGACCCCAGGCGTCTCTCTCAAACTTAACAGAGAGTGAGGGGTTTAACGCATCATCTGCCACGAAGAATAGGTTTAAGGTTGTGACCCTGTCCCTGTTATTGCAGTCATAACAGGAAGGGATACATGTATGAATATAGGAATCCCAGGAGTGAGGGACCTAGAGGGGTCCAGGAGGTACTAATGTACAGGCGACTTTACATTCAGGCAACAGCAGTCACTTTAGTGTTTAGCCCGGATAACAACAGAGTCATATGGTGGAATGCCTTTCCCCCACAGGGGTGAGTACTTGCGGTTTAGGTCTTGTCGCTTGGAGGTCCTAGGAGCTGGAATGGTGGTGACGACTGTTGCGTGGCCAGAGATCCTGTCTGCTGCTGCTGTGTAGGGAGGCTCCTGGGGTCTGAGGGGCATCTGATCCAATAGTGGAACGCTCGTACAGCGTTTATCTTTTACTTTTATCGCCACGAACGCGGAAGTGGAGTCGCGGAGCGTGACGTCACTTCCGCGAACCACAGTGGAGAGCAAGGAAACTCCCCTTCTAGGAAGGAGACGCCCTACGTGACGCGGCCGATGCGTTCCACACTGGGACACAGACGGCTTGCGAACGGTAAGAACGTTACACCCACACACAGGAAACACGTCACTTAATCTGTTTAAAAGACCCTCCTCTCCTCCACTCCCTCAGTCTTTTGTGTTTCCTCAGTCAAGCTGGGGAGCGTGTCACAGAACGCTGAGAGAGGGCTTCCATGTGGTGATGCTGCCTGGGAAGTCTTCCTTTTATATATGGCCTGCCTGTGTGAGGCAGAGGGGTAGGTTTGCCTACCTTGTGTGAGCCCCAGGGATTCTCCTAGCGCTGCAGGAGATGAGGCTGGCTTCCTTTCCCCCTTCAGTGCCATAGGACAGTGGGTAACAGGGCTCCTTGGTGTTTTTCAGGTTAAAGAAAAAACGAAGGTGGCCCCAAAGAAAAAGTATTTTCCAGAAAGGAAGAAAATGCCTTTTCGGAAATTTTCTCGGAACCAGAAGGGTAGGCCTCAGGAAAATAAAGGGACAAGCCCAAGAAGCATTGGACGGGTCAGAAAGGTAGAGGCAGAGGGGGGATTCTGTTTAACACACCATCTCAGCCAAAACCCCAATGACTATCTACTTCCAGTGGGAGGAATGAATTTTCTACACTGTGGGCAGGTGTTGACCATATACAATGACAGTCCCACATTGTTAGAAAAATGCCTGTCCTGCAAAAAATTACCATCCCCAGTCTACAGTCCAGCACATGACTGGTATATTCATATTCACTGACCTGCTTCTATACAGAAGTCTGCTCTGGATTGGGCTCAAGTAAATGTGCAGGCTAGATTTGCCATTTACAATATTGGTAGCAATTTGTTTTGCAGTGTAGGAGATACTTGGAACCATATCCGGTTTCTTCTGTCAGTCTTTAAGAGCTCTCACTTCTCAAAGGATTGGGTGTGGAGAGTCCCTGGAGTCCCTGCCCCTCTTGCCACACCTGCTTCTGTGACTTTGCTAAAATTTTTCACTTCCATCCCAATTTGTCTAGTGACAATAGTCCCAAGCAGAGACGCTACAATAACCGGAATTGTTTTTCACTGCCCCCTCCCAGTTCTGGCTACCCATGTGATTTAATTTTGACTTGGCAGGGTCAGGTCTCAAGTCTTTTTCAGTCATTGCTATGAGAACTGTCCGACCTCAGGCAGTTGTCATAACATTTCGAGCATTCCTCTATCAGATTAGGGTTTCTGTTTCTTGCATTTCTCAACCACAATGCTGCCACTGTGTGCATGGGATCATGCAGGTAACGGAAGAAACTAGGGCATCAGAAGACCTGACCTGAGTCAGTGGTGAGTGTGCAGGATGCCATTACAATCGTGCTAGAATCTGAACCAGTAAATGCCTCATTTTATAGACAATCAGACACCATTCGTAAAAGGCTATTGTAAAAGTCTTAGCATTACCCCTCTGTGAAAAATAAACAATGTTAGAAAGTCTACTACATATCGGGCATAATGGTTAAGACCAGTCCTTTGGCAAGTTGCTAAGAACAGCCTGTGTTATGCGTGCATACAATTATAAGGTACGAGTGCAGCATGAAAAGTCCTGGACTTTTTTTTTTCCCCCACACACTTCTAAATGGCTCTTTATGGCTGCATACTGCTAGTGTAACATAAAACCGTAGTCCTCTAAACTCAGCATTTAGAATAACTTTGCTACATGTGACTTTTTGTTATGCTGTTCATGTTTTGGGAAACTGCATGCTCAACTTAAATGAACTTTATTATATACTTTACTGTTTTTTTTTCTTGAATCCATAATGCAGCAGTCTTTTATTTAGAAGTGATGTGGTCAGGACAGATATTGGTAGAACCAGCATTGCATTTAGCAATTTAACATAAAACATTACTTAAGTACTTATAAACTCATTAAGTTCACATCACTTTATGAATTTAAAAATGTAATCTTCTTCCATCAGATCCAAAAGGTATAGAAGATCGTGTTCAATGGCATTTTTGCCTTTATACAAATGAAAGTTTGATTTGACAATTCTAACATGGTTGAATGATATGCATTTTTGGAGTATAAAGAGCATTGGGGCTTTTTGGGTACTAGGTGCAACAACTTTTGAAATTGGTAAAACTAGAGATGCAGATACTATTTTTGGTATCTAGTACAAGTGGCAATATTTATATTTTGGTACTCGCCGATACCATGTGCCAATACAGAGTACCAGTACTTCTGCTGGCTTGCTGGCCAAACAGCATGGAGCTGGCTTGCCTGGCAATCGATAAGCCAGGAAATTGTTCAATAAATAGTAAATTTACTCCCTGTAGTTTCCTGTAATTTCTTTGCAGTTTTGGGCTAGAGAAGTAGCTACGGCTATAATATGTGTAGTGCCGGCTATAATATGTGTAGTGCCGGCTATAATATGTGTAGTGCCGGCTATAATATGTGTAGTGCCGGCTATAATCTTTTTCCTTGGAAAGTAAGGGTTGGAAACTGAATAGGTTTACTGCGCTCTGGTCCCATGGAGTCCCCGCGTGTCAGTGCCATGCTAATGTCACAAGAACCTGCAAAGGTAACTGCCTCCAGGAGCTTCCTGGATGTAACAGGCTGTTGAGACTGCCTGTTAGCCCAGCCCACTCGCATACAAGAGGGTCAGCAGATTGCTTGTATAACGTGCTGGTATGTGTGAGCGTAAATCCGGTCCTGAGCCCTGAAGGAAGAGAGCTTTTACAAGAGACAAAATACAATGACTGAAAGAAATGAGTACTTAAAGTATCTACTGAGTGCCCTGCGCAGCCACCTTTTGTCGGTCCTCTAGGTGGTGTCCCTCAGCCAGCACCCTAGCCAGATCTGGAAGAAGCAGGGAGGAGTAATTTTATAACCGCCTCTGCCCCCTCCCAAACTTAAATTCCATAACAGTCAACATGATTTAGTATTACTATCCAATAACCCCTACATTTTTGTGTGCCATGACATTAGCTGCTGATGGACACCAAGCTTGACCATTTTGTGGGTTAGGGCTGTCCAGGAGGGTTCATTTGTGTCTAGGCTTCTGGACCTCCTAAATTACTCAGCAGACTGAAAGTGATCATCATTGAGACAGGTTGCCATAACAGATAACCCTTTACACACCTACCCAGAAGATAGCAATCTGTTAATGGACAGGAACATAACTGCTTTAACATTTGGTAGCTGTCACAAAGACAAAGGTTTCTTTTGATTCAGCTTAAACCATTTAAATACTTTATTGAAAATAAAAAAATGGTATAAGAAAATATTTACAGAAGATTACAAGATTCACAACAGTAGAATAAACATTTTTTAAAAAACACCCTTAAAGTTCACCTGGTCTTTGGTTCCTTGAAGAGTTGGTCCAATTTGGCTTACATAAATGATCCTTTGAATTCCTTAGTTATGATGGAGATGAGAGCTACTGTCAATTGCAGCCACCTTTTCCGGTACCTGAAGTGTGTACAGAATTAAGCAATAGGGTTTGAGGGGAGTGCTGAAGTGTTTTTGATGCTTCAGACACCATGAATGCCAACTTTTCCAACTAGATCCATATTTCCACATGGCAGTTTTACAAGCCAATATATTACTGCAAAGAATGAAGTTACAATTTGATCTTATGCATATTCCCTTAAGCAATGTTGAAGATCCATATCTGGTTATTTTCCATTAGTGCATGCACATGTTACACCTGTAGCACCATCATAGCAGGAATTATGGATTCAGTATAGAGTTTAGTTCTGACAGTTCTATTTCAGCTCAAAAACCACAGATGGAGCATTTGCTTTAGACCCTTGGCTCTCAACTGGTGGGTTGTGACCCTGTGTTCAGTGGGTCCCTGTGTGCCTTCCACTTTTCTAGGTGAGAGGCTCATCAGCCTCCCCCTAGCGCAGGACTGTCAGTTCTCATGCCTAGCAGCCATTCAAAATATGCTGCCTGGTGCCGAGTCAGTTTGAGGTGGGCTGGGGCTATGCCTGCGAGGGAGCTCCATCCATACTTGCATTGCTTACAGCTCACTTGCGTACCCTGTAGAGGTGCCTGGATCGGAGTGATGTCACAATCTGGCTCCCAGCAACTCTACAGGGCATGCAAGGAAGCTGTACAAGTGGATGCACATATGGATGGAGCTCCGTCACAGCATAACAGCCCACACTGCGTTCCATGGCTGTGCAACTTGGGTCACGACTTAATGACCAAGGACAAACGTGGGTCTTGGGGTTACACAGGTTGAGAAACTGCTTTAGACTGTTTTACCACAGCCATTTGCAAACTCTGGCCTAATGGAGGTTTTTGACATCCCATGTTGCTTTGAATGTTTTAATAGGATTTATGACCGCTCTGCTTGTTAGCCAGGTAGTTATCAAGTGTTTCAGTCTGGTCTGGAGCTTAAAGTAATCACCTTCTGTTTGAGAATGTGTCCTAAAGTTGAGCTGTATTCTAGTCTGGTGGTAAGGGGGCAGGGGCAGTTATACAAAGCATTTAACTGTCTCTTGCTGTTCACCCAAAACAGATGTAAATCTGACTGTTCACCCAAAACAGATGTAAATCTGACCTTTTCTCACTGGCCTGCAAATTTTTGAGAAAAGGCACTGTGTTAATATTGACTTCCCCATGTCATACATGTTTTTGGCCTTGTCTGTCTGCATCACAAGTAGTCCTTGGCACCCTATTAGTGTAAGAGACTTCATGTAATTTGGTTCTACAGTATTGGACAATCCTACTTGAAGGTCATGGGATCTGGATTCTGTCGAAGTACTCTGCTGTGGTGTAAATCAGGGAGGAACCCAAAGTATGATCATGGCAAGGGATGTAGATTGGATCTTGTCCTGGGCAGGACTTCACTTGCCAGCTATGTACATTCTAGGCATATACAATTGGCAGGCAGACCTCAGACAACAGCACTTGGAGGTGGAGAAGTGGTCCTATGCTTGGAGTGGTCCTATGCTTGGAGGTGTTCCAGGTTGGAGGGGAGGGGGGGACTACAGTTGTGGGCCACCTGGGCTCCATTTTCAACAACAAACTGAACAGGTTTGTCTCCAGGGGTAGTTTAGCAGAAGTAGCGGTGTCTACACTCTGATCTATGCCTTGTCCCCCCTGAAGTTTCTTGTCTGATTTACAGGTTTGAGATGCAAGGCATTATGGTGATATTCATTGCTCCAGACTTGTTCAGGCATTTATGGTACAGACTGCCAGATGCTCCTCGGCACTACCTGATTGCCAGGATCTTTTGTCCCAAGGCTTTATTTGCCATACTGCCTCATGGTTGCTGCCTTAAACAGCATGGCTGTTGAAGGCCAGGTTCTGAGGGACAGGGCCATCTGGGATCTGCAGTTAGTTTTCTTCTTGCAATATCTATACCCAGACATGAAAAAATTACTTAGTGTAGGTCTTGGGGCTTCTACCCCAGGGTTTTGCTTTTTCTTCCTGCAGCTGGTCCAGGGCTTTCAGAGCTATCAAGGATTAGATTTCTGGCCTTTCAGAGACTGTCACACTTTAAGACCTTTTTTTTTTACAAGGGGTCCTATGTAGCTCCTCTCCTCCATTCCCTTGTGACTCTAGAATCTATATCTGGCTCTCTGTGCTTCACAAACCGTTTGAACCCATTACAGACATTCTGCTCTCTACTCTCACCCACAAGGTGGTGTTTCTTGTAGCCATCACTTTTGTGAGGAGAGTGTCAGAACTGGTGGCCTTATGCTGCAAGGATCCTTTTCTGTATCTGCATAGGAACAAGATGATGTTAAAGCTTAGGACTCCCTTCTTGACTAAGGCAGTTTGTCTTTCACCTAAACCAGTAGTTTGTTCTTCTGTTTCTCCAGGTCACCAATAAAACTATAAGAGTCCATCTCTTGGTCCCTGCTCCTCTCAGCAAGACTTGACTTCCATGTTGTAATCCCAGATAGACCCCATAAGGGAAGACAATCATCCAACCATTTTCTAGGTGGCTTAGGCAGACCGTCATTCAAGTCCTAAGGTCTCAAAGTTTTGAGTTCCACCTTTTCTCGTCAAGTAGCACACTACTAGGCCCATAAGAGGTTCTTGGGCTTTTAAACCATCAAGCAACTTTTTACAAGCCTGCTACCTGGTCCTGTTTACACCAGGGGAATGTTGCAGCCTCATCTGGTGCCCAATTCAGATATAGAGGGGGGCTGTGAATCCTCCCTGGCACTGGAACCACAAATTTATGACCCTCAGGGGTGAAGTACTTGGGTAGGTACAAGCCCTCACCAACCCTCAAAGTTGTGGCAGGCACAGTAGCACTGGTTATTTAAAATAGACCTGCCCCATTCAGTCTTTGCCCTCCCAGTGGGCAGACCCATCAAAGGGGCTTCTGGGACAGGACTACAGCACTGGACCTGTAAAGCACCCTGCAGCAACTACACATGCTGCACAAAGTGCCAAGGACAGGGCCCATGCAGGATTTAATGCCCTGACCGCATTACAAACCACTGCTGCAACTTCATTTTTTTTTCCTCCCCCACTGATGATGTGGGTGGACTTGACTCAAACAAGAGTGGGAATATTGATTCTTTAAAATCATTGCTGTGAAACAACAAAAGAAGGAATCACACTAACAAGGAAAAGTTTTATTTGAGCTCACTGACTCAAAACGATCAGCGCGCGTTCTACGCTCGACGTACACTCAAAAATATAAATCCCATTGTATTCAATGGTCTCGTTCCCACCTTGGCGTATTTCCACCTGTCCCTAATGCGCTACAAGGGGGCCCACGCCTGAAAAAGGTACAGGTACTACTTTGGGCCGTTTTGTTACGCGTTTCCATTGGGATACAGACAAGTAACCTTTGGAAACGTGCAACTTCCGCGAATTGCGGTAAAAAAAACATGCGCGATGGTCGTGCATATGCAATACGCCTAGGTGTGAACGAGACCTTACTTTAGTGACTCCAAACTGGGCTATGCAGCCAAAAGAACTGATTTCATGGATACATATGATATTGGTTTAAAATGAAATCGCTAAATATAAGCAGTGAGCTTTATCTTATTTCCTTTTAACAAAAAAGGACCACTTTACATTTTAGTGCCTCATGCTCTAAGTGTCCCTCTACTAACTCCTTACACTTTATTATCATGCTGACAACACAGAATAAAACAAAGTGACCCGTGCCAAATATGAGGCACAGCAAACCAATACATATATATACATATATATATACACATATACATATATATATACATATATATACACATATACATATATATATACATATATATATATATATATATACACATACATACATATATATATACACATACATACATACATACACATATATATATACACATATATACACATACATATATATAGCGCTGACTGACGATCACTGCTCTCTGCAGGGAAACGGTTGGAAAGTGAGTGGATCGGCTGCATGTTTCTGCTTAAAGGAGAACTATGAGGTGAGCGATTTGCACTCACCCTCATAGTTAGAACCAACCTGTGACAAAGAAGCTGTCACATGTTGGCTCTATCGATCGGGAAGTAAGCAGAAACATGCAGCCGATCCACTCACTGTCCAACCGTCTCCCTGCAGTGACCGTCAGTCAGCGCTCCCCTCTCCAATCCTCCAGTGCTGAGTGGAGGGAGGAGGGGGCGGGCACAGCTGGCTCTGCCTCTAGATAGGCAGAGCCTGCTGTCACTCACGCAGCTGGGCGGATCTCAACAGTATTGTCAAGATCCGTCCTAGCTGCGCCGCTCTCTGTATATCGTGGGCAATAGCCCTCTATATACTGAGCTTTGGGTCACGGGAGGTGGTTAGTTTATGTCCTCCCGTGACCCCCAAAGAGAACTATGGGAAAACCACTTACCTTATAGTTCTCTTAAGTGTGTCTGGGCACAGGTTCACTTTAATGGAACAAGCTGCAGTAACTTATAGTAACCAATGATTCTTTTCCCATTCACACAACTTCAGTAAATACAAATCTTTAAATTACTACTTTGCACTTCAACTTTGCTGCTTAAACTGCCTTACTGAAAGAGCCTGCAGGTGTTCCCACAAAAAATGTGACCATGAAATTGAGTTGGGGTTTATGTGGCCAACGGAGATGCAAACTGTGCCCAAGGTAACCTGTACTGAGAGTAAATATGGGTGTTGCCATTACTGAAATTCTAAAATGCTAGCTGCCTGGCATTTATGACCTAAATATTTTCGAAATCACTAACTTGAAGAATCTTGCAACAAGTCAGAACTCCTGATCTGCATACTTGTTCTGGGGTCAGCGACTCAAAAAGCACTAAAGCAACTTAACCGGAATGATAGGTAATCAACTAACCTTTTCAGAAGAAATTCGGCAATGACAGCCTCTATAATTCTCTTAGCACAGGATTTATTAGAGCCAAGTTACACTTTAAACTCTTTTGGGGGATTTGTCAAAACTGGAGCTGACAAAAACTAAAGCAGTTGCCCATGGCAACCAATCAGCTTCTCTTTTTCAAAGCTTAACTGTGCAAACTAAAGAGAGAAGCTGATTAGTTGCTATGGGCAACTGCTCCATACTTTGCCTGCTCTAGTTTTGATAAATCCCCCCCGTATTGTAAACTTTTTCTTACTGGAAATTCATCATAATCAAATTATTCTACTTTATAGGTGCTTTCTGTTACCTGCCTTGTCAAATAAGTTTAAAAAGACACCTACAAGAATACTAGAAACGGAAGTATAGCAAAACATTATATTGCTGCAAAAACAGTCATCTATATACACTCTTTACAAAAAAATTATCTTTTTTTTTTTTTTTTTAAAAGATGCAAGCATTTACACACTTTATACAACAAAACCAGGACTGAAGCCTCCATTGAGAAAAAGCTGCATTAGTTGTTTTGAGTCATCTGTTGCATAACAACTGCAAAAAGACTGAGCATTTGCAGGTATTCATCTGCTCCATCCACTAAACATTTATCGACTTCCTGCCAAAAGAAATAAACATAATTAGTAATAATTCGGCTTAGGCAGGTGGAAAAAGGAATATGGAATTCAGAAGCCAGTCTGCCAGCTCCATTGACATCAACTAGAGAAAACCTCAGAAGTGATTTTTAAGGCTGCCTGGCTCTGGGGATTTGTCCAGCCCTGGGCTAAGGTTAGATGGCACATGAAACTTCCTCTTGCATTAAAAAAAGACAGCACTGGTTATGTAGTGGGAGCAGGACTAGAAGTTTATCATATGGCAGGTCTCACTGGTGGCATGGCTACTGGGGAGTGAGCTTTGTATACTGGAGTGCACCTCTTACTGGTTTCTCCTCCTACACATCACTTCCCATGTATTTTTTTAAGATGAAAATGTTCTCCTTTCCCATAGGTTCATGGGTTTTACTTGTACTAAGAGCTGAAATAATACATTTTATCAGAATCACCACATGGGGAAATCTGCTATTAAATAGAAACAATATCAATACTGCAGTGTGTGCTCTTAAGCGTAGGATGTACATGGAGCCTCAGCTTCTGCCCGATTCACTATTAAGCCCCAGGCCCTCCTAGTGCTACCCATGCCATTCAACTTTCAGATGATAGAATCTCTTTTGCTCACTTAAGCCACTCTGGGTGATCGGTGTACATTCCAAGCATTTTAACAAACTTTGTTGCATATTCCTACCTTATTCTGATCTGAGGAAACTGCTGTACCATTAAACAATTGCCAAAAACCTTGCCCTTGAATTGTTGCACATTATCTGCTCGCTTTTTCAATATACCAAGAGCTCATTCACACTCTACGTAACTGAAAGGCATGCCATACAGTGTAGGATTTAACCCTTTCGCTGCCAAGACTTTTTTGGTTTGTTTTTTTTGCACATATAATATAATCCACATTTTAGGTCTGAAAATTACTTCAAAACCCCCAAAACATGATATATTTTCTGAAAGCAAAGACCCTGTAGAATAAATTTGGGGCAGTTGCAAATGTTTATGTTGCACGATATTGGCACAACTCTTTATAAAACCCCAAAAGTTAGTGATAAAAGCACCGAAGTTAATTTTAGTGCCCCAAAACACAATTAAAAAAAAAAAAAAAAAAAAAAAAAAAAAAAAAAAAAAAAAAAGCGAAAAAAAGACGAAGTTACGACGAGTAAATAGATACCCAACATGCCCAGGTAAAAAAAAATGCATGCGTCTGTGAAACGGCAACAAAATTCAGTACTCCAAAGAGTCCCTATATTTCATCAATTTAGAGATACACATAAATATGAGCCCTAGAATTATTGCTCTCTCTGGTATGTTTTAAAAAGGAAAAAAAAAAGACGAAGTTACGACGAGTAAATAGATACCCAACATGCCCAGGTAAAAAAAAATGCATGCGTCTGTGAAACGGCAACAAAATTCAGTACTCCAAAGAGTCCCTATATTTCATCAATTTAGAGATACACATAAATATGAGCCCTAGAATTATTGCTCTCTCTGGTGTGTGCGGCGATACCAAACATGTGTAGCGCGATAGACTTTTCCGTACGTATGGGCACCCGATGTGTTTGCGCAAATGCACGCACGGTCAAGGGGGCTTTAAAAAAACGTTTTAACATTATTTTTACATTTTATTCTATATTATTATTATAATTTTTTTAAACTTTAATTGCTATCACAAAGGGGGGCAACCGTAATAGGGCCTCTTATACTATAACTTATAGTTATACTGGGGGTCCAAAAGACCCCTACTATCACCTTTCCACTTTAAATAAGCTATTGAAGTGCAGATCGCACTTTCAATAGCTTATTGCTGGGCTTCAGTAGCCGAGCAATGACAGCTCAGGGGACCAGAATTGCTGCAATCCGCATTGCTCCCGGTCCCATAGATCGGGGAGGAGATCGGTGAACGGATGTTCGCCACTCTTCTCCCCAGCTTCCCACCAGCACCTCACATGCCAGTCCCGGGCCCGCAGGTGGGGCAGCGGAGCCCGGGGAAACACGGCAGAGGAATGGGCACTTTATTGGCCCATAGAAGAAATCCGGCGATAGTTGAGCCGCTAGAACCACTTCTGTTGTAAAGCCGGCTTTACAAAGGTAAACAGTCCCGCCGGGAGTCTGTTTACAAGGCCGTGCTGCCAATGCCGTACTAGGTACACTCATGGCCGCGGGAGGGTTAACATGCACTGCCATATTTTTTTCAGATTCTAAGTGATTTTTAAATAAATGCACTGAAAAGTTGCTAAAATAACAGGTTTTAGGGCAGGTCAAGTTCGCTTTGAGATTTTAAAATGAACTCGAGGCCAGGATATGGACTGACTTGCTGCGCCCCAACCACTGGAAGCAATCCACACTTTTGGCTGTCAAATACCATCTCCCCCACCGTACACTGCTTCCTACACTGGCTCATATGTCATGTAGTGGTGTATGAGCTGGTAAGATGAACAATATGCGGTTAGAGAAGGAGCCAGGGAGCAGCAAATAAGCGGGGAAACTTTAAAGCAAAGCCTTAATGTCCTGTATAGCTGCAGGCAATGTGGAGCTATTCATCCTTTCCTAAGCAGTTCAGCTTTTCTTGCACACAATCCCCCCCCATGCATAAATGTTGTGACTTACTTGCTTCAGACTGGCTGCAGCTATATACATAGTTTAGGTTGGTAAGAATATATTGAAGCCATTTTGGAAGCCTATAGCCTGGCCACACATTTTTAATATAGTACGAATGACATCCATCCAAAATGCTATGTTTAAAAAATTAAAGAAAAAAGTTAAAACTGTATTAAACTTACAGCAAGTTTCTCTGCAATAGCTGCCTTTTGTTTATCGGTCAGATCCTCTCGTTCAAGGATGATATCATGCAGTTGGTTTACAAGCTGTGTTGCTGCGTGGCCATTATTTATCAAACCCTGTGGGAGGAATATATTCAAAATTCCAGTTAAAAATATTACTTTGCGATTTTAGGACCATTTTTCCAAACACTCCAGGACACTAATCAAGCCAATAATGTTAAAGGTATTCTTACCAAAACCACGGTTTCTAGTTTCTCAAATAATCCACTCTGACAAGCAGCCAGTACTGAATTCAGTGTATCTTTAGAGATCACCTGTTGAAAAAAAAAATAATTCTGCTCAACTCTAAATACATGCAAATGTGTGGTACAAAAGAAAAAAGTTATTAAACATAATCACAAGATGAATGAAACACCAGCCATGTTTTTTTATGTTTGAATAGAGTGGGAACTGTTGTTTTTACCGCGTTCTGTGTCCCAATAAGGGAGAGTTTCCACCACATGCTGTCCCAGAGACAAGAAGTAGACAGATAGACAGCAATAAAAACATTAACAAAACTGATTAATTAAAAGAAAATAAGATTTTTATACTCACTGTAAAATTGTTTTCTTGAAACCCATTGTAGGGCACATGAATTCAGATACTGTCAGGTTAAAGTGCAGCCTACAGGAGAACCACAACACCGGCAAATAAGAACCATTGCAAACCGGTCCAGGATTACCCCACCTATTCCCAAGCATGCCTCAGTTTTGTGGTAAAGCAGTTCCAAGGGCAAGATCATAGACAGGTGGGACCTGTGCCCCTTGAGCACAAAACTTCTATTTCCTTTCTAGCTTTTAGGGATTCAGATACTGTTGGTGTCCAAATGCAGATGGGGGAGGGGTGGGGGGATTGTGCAAAGCCTCTAACAAGTCCCACAAACAGGACTGGGGACTGCATGCAGCCACTAGAAGGATCAACACCTGAAACTGAACGCAGGTGAGGTAGAACCCCTTACTAGATACTGAACTCTGTGAACACAACCAAGGGGAGGATGAAGAGGTTCCCACAAAAGAGTAAGGACTCCATACACAAGGGAGCAACAAACCTTATCCAGCATAAAGCTGAGCAACCAGAACCTACCCAAACAGGTCAAACAATAATGAAAAAGCTGAGAAGAAGCTGAGGAGAAACCTTGGACTAAGAAGTTCCTAATTCCACTTTCCCCAACAGCCATGTAGCAAGGAGCAGGCACCATTGTAGAACCGCCAATAACATGTACCCGATTAGGGGCAGAACCAGGGAAGGTGTCCGGAGGGCCTTTCTTAAGAGGCTGTGAGTCCCTACAAAAAGAGGACCTCTTGCTAGGCGAACAGATCCCATGAGGTCCTACAGGCATATGTTATCCACAGCAGTGGATATCTGTAGCAGAAAACAAATTTGCTCCCTTTGCTGGCAATTCACAGTCACATGGCTCCCCAACTATGATTCCAACTGCAACGTAGGATCTCAAGTGAACCTAGGTGCACAAACCTCTCTCAGTGCAGAGGCTACTAGTTGAGAAAGGCCAGTTTACAAAGCTTTGCCCTTAGGGAAAACAGTATGGTGTAGACATACTCTAAAATAAGGTGTATAGGGAACAGAGCGATCTGTTCTTAGGAACCAGATGGAAGCCCGGGGATGGAGGTACTCCATCAAATGAAAATCCCCCAGGCACAAGGGGAATAAACTACCTCAGCCTCCTAAAGAGGCTGATGGATCATGCTGGGGACCACCTGGTCCATTATTATTATTATACAGGATTTATATAGCGCCAATAGTTTGCACAGCGCTTAACAATATAAGGAAGACATTACAGTCACAATACAATTTAAGACAAGATGGTAAGGAGGGCCCTGCCCGTGAGGGCTTACAATCTAAAAGGGAGGGGCAAGTGATACATGAGGAGGTAGCTGCGTGGGGATGATTGTTTGAGAAAGTGATTGTTCAGTGGTTAGGGTGAGGTGGGATAGGCTTCCCTGAAGAGATGAGTCTTAAGGGATCGCCTAAAGGCAGTCAGTGTGGGAGATAGACGGACAGGTTGGGGTAGAGAGTTCCATAGAATGGGAGACACTCTAGTGAAGTCTTGGAGGCGAGCATGGGAGGAGTTGATGACGGAGCTGGAAAGCAGGAGGTCTTGTGAAGAGCGGAGGGGACGCTTAGGGTAATACTTTGAGACCAGGTTGGAGATATAGCCGGGGCCAGAGTTGTGGAAGACAGACCCAGAGGGAGGGCTTAGGATGAACCGTAGGCCTACTGGAGACAGGTAGGAGACAACAATGGAACCCACTGAAGCAGCAGAATCTTGCAGATGCTAGGCAATTCGGGAAGGTGCTGACTACAAGGATCCATAAACATAACTTGTCACCAGAGGCAAGTGAGCATTTCACAATGGGGATGCCAAGAAAAAACAAATGCCAATGATCCTAGACATAGCAGGAGAGCTCAAGCTACCTTGAGGGTCATGCGAGCCATCTAGCCAGGTTTCCGATATTCCCACTATGTCATATTCCTCTCTTTGTAGTACGAGATCTAATTCCCCTAATTTGTTCGCCTGGCTTCTAGCATTTGTGAACATGCATTTCAAGTTTTTACTTGTGCATACAATGTTATTGTTTCCCCCAGCTTGGCTACTGCTGTGTTCACCCAAATCTTGTGCATTTAATTTTAGTAGTAAAGATTCCCTGTTCTCTGATGAGGTCACCACCATTTCTTCTAATCCCCCCATAACTATATTGGTTATCGAGTCTAATCTCAAATTGTGGCCTGGCTTATTATTCTTTAATCTCTCCCCCTGGAATCTAGTTTAAAAGACCCTCTAATTTTTTTTACCATCTTCTCACCCTCCCTCCCCATTTAGGTGCAGTCCCAACCCTGCTGTAAAGCCAGTAGCCGACTGAGAAGTCAGCCCAGTTCTCTAAAAACCCAAACCCCTCCTTTCTACACCAGTTTCACAGCCACTTGTTCTGCTCTCTAAGTTCTCGCTACCTCTCTGGGGAGGCTCGCAGTAGAGGATTTACGAAAATTAGGGATGCACCGATATATTGGCGCCGAAACATATCGGCCGAAAATGGCACTTTTGGCATAATTCCGAAAGAGCCATGTTTCGGCTGATACATCGGCGCATCCCTGGTTTCTTTCCTCCCCGCTGGGCGCTGTTCTAGCGGGGAGAAAAGAAAGTGACAGCCGGCCGAGCGCTGTGAGCGGCCGTTGTCTCTCCTCCCACAACGCTCTGCCGCCTATCACAGTCCGGCAGAGCAGTGTGGGGGTGGAGACAGCACTGTCACAGGAGGCTAGGCTTTCATCTCGACACCGCTCGATCAGCCTCCTGTGACAGCGTGTCAGAGAGAAAAGCAAGGTACACACACTCAGTGATCGCTGAGTGTGTGTACATAATTGAGGATATGGTATGTTAACTAAATCCGCAATTATGAATTAATGGGAGTGATCCCCATTCATTCATAATTGTAGTTATAGTAAACAAATAATGTTCTCATGTTATCAATGAACAGGAACACTCAGAGGATTTCTGTTCATTGATAACAGGGGACACCGAAAAAGAGATTGAGGACTTTGTGTTCTCAATCTCTTTTTCTATATTAAAAAGGGAAATATCAGGGGTCTGTTTAGACCCCTAATATTTCCCCAAAGCCCCTAAAAGTAATGTAAAAAATAAAAATATTTAATAAAAAATGAATAAAAATAAATATAACAAAATTAAAAAGTTTATAAAAAAATAAATATTTAAAAAAATAAAAAACATTTTCGGTATCGGTTTTGGCCTGTCATTTTTTTTAAATTTCAGTTTAGTTTTTAAAATTTCCATTTCGGTGCACCTCTAACGAAAATATCTTGGAGGTCCTTTTCTTTAATGTCTCACCTAAGTCCCTGAAATCTTTCTTCCGGACACTCCATCTTCCCCAAACTGTGTCATTGGTACCAACATGTACCATGACAGCTGGGCCTTCCCCAGCCCCACCCAATGATATGTCTATCTGATGTAATGTGCCGAACCCGAGCGCCCGGCAAATCAGTATGATTTGTGCCTTGTGATTTGCTAAGCGATATTTGACCTGTGCGGGAGTCCGCATTGAAGGTGAGCGGCTCACTGTGAGGGGTGGACACTGCTGTAGAAGACCGGGAGTGGAAGAAGATTTAGTCACATTTGAAAGATTAAACACATAGACCCCATTCACACCAGGACGACAGGGTTTCAGCGCTTTTTTTCGTGCATTTTTTAAGCACGTTTTACAGGAATTTTCTGTTCATATGTAAGAGCATTTTAGGGCGCGTTTTCTAGTTGTCCGCTGAAAGTCTTGGCTGCAATAAAGCGTGAAAAAGCACAAAAATGCGCTGATCAGTGCATATCCATTTAATGGAGCACAACGAGCTGAAAAGCGCCACAAAAGAAGCTCAAAAGCACTTCAGTTGCATCTCTTGCTTCCAACAGTGCCCAAAAGCCAAGAATAATTGTAGGACCTGGCATGCTGCAAGGTATGATTATTGTATTTTGCAGCAGCCCCCCAAACATTACATTTACCCTTGCAATACAGGAGGAGCCCCACTGCAAGGGGATTTTTTTGTGTTCCTGGCATATAGGCTTTACATTTACAGTTGTCAGCAATACAAAAGGTCAGGATAAATCTTCCAATGGGATCACCTGTTCCAGTGATCAGTCTTAGAGTGGAATAACCCTCACTTTGTAGGGATGTTCTGGTTTCATCTTTGGGACAGGAAGTGAAGGCAGATCTACCTAACAGGCCACGGACAGCAGAAAATAACCTAAAAGGGGTTTAACTAGGGATACCGAGAATTTGCATTTACATTACTTGCCGCCCGGCTTCTTAGATTGCCCGGGAAGCCGGCTCCATGCTAGCGGAAGTGCCAGTATCAGTACTCAGTGCGTACCGAAATATAAAGATTGGTACTAGAAAAACTAGTATTGGTGCATCCCTAGTTTTAACCCTTGCATACTTTATCCAAAATCAATTACATAAACCATTTGTGATTTGTTTAGAGGTTCTCTCACTTGTAGACTTGCATTGAAGTGAAAAATATTATAGGAAAATTGTGAATTATGGTTAAAAAAAAAAGGGGAATAAATCATCTAATTTCATATAGTACTTCTTACCCCGGCTATTTCCGTCACCACAACATCTGTAATCTCTTTTCCTGCAGTAAGCCTCGTTGCACTTTGCAGAAAAGTGATGGCTTTTCTCAAGTCTCCTTCTGACACTTCCACCAGACGGGATAATGCCTGGAAACAAATACAGCATAACCCATGATCAAGTAACACAGGTGGTCTAGAAATGCAATCTGCTCACAAATAAAGCAAAAAGTCACCTCCATCTGGCAAAATATTTCCCACAAAACAAATCCAACATTTCGGTCTTTTGTTACACAGCCTGGCAATGTGAACATCTAATGTGCCATCTTGTCCCCATAAACTAAGTAAAAAGGACACCTTCTGTAGCCATATAATATGCAAGTGCTATTGTAATTACACTAGTGTATTGACTAGTTCATATGTGGTCAATACTTCAATTGTCTTAAAGGAGAACTATGGTGTCAGTGTTTTTCCCCATAGTTCTCCTTAGGGTAACCAAAGGACACAAACTAGCGTCCTCCCGTTACCCTAAGCTCAGTATAGCTCGCGGTATACTGAGACGCCGGAGCGGATCCCGACTTAGATGACTGGATCCGCCCAGCTGCGTGAGTGACAGCTGGCTCTGCCTATCTAGAGGCAGAGCCAGCTGTACCCGTCCCTCCCCCGTCAGTTCCGCCAGTCAGCGCTGGCAGATGGGAGCGGGGAGGGGAATCCAGGCCCTCCCCCTGTCACGGCAGAGAGCCGTGACAGGATCGAGAGGCGAGCGAACCCGGTATGTGTTCGCTCACCTCCCGATCTACTGAGCCGACCTGTGACAGGATCGAGAGGCGAGCGAACCCGGTATGTGTTCGCTCACCTCCCGATCTACTGAGCCGACCTGTGACAGTCTCATTGTCACAGGTCGGCTAGAACTATGAGGTGAGTGAAAAGCACTCACCTCATAGTTCTCCTTTAACTTTGGATGTGAGGAATTCCCATTTTCTATGGTGTTAAACCTAACGCATAAAACAAAGATGTATTTTACTAATTGGAAGCTTGCCCTCTTCCAGTAAGAAAACAGATTGTTGTATTTCACCAGGTATGAACATGGCTGTCAACTCCATTATTGATTACTGGAAGCTACTCCTTGTTTACATAGGAGTATAATCATCCCTATGTATCAGACTGAATAATTTAAAACAAGTTATTTTTAGTTATTACCTCATTTGTAATTTTCACATTTTCCTTCGTGCAAATATCCAGAATTCTTTGCGTTTGTATTTTATCAGCAAGTGGTTTAAAACGAAACTTGGAGCATCGAGATGTAAGAGGCTCAATTATTCTATATGAAAAAGAATGGATATATCAAGGCAAGATAGTTCCAACATCAAAAACATGCAGTCTCAAGTATTTTCAGTCTACAGTCTAGAGCACTGAAGCACTGCCCCTTACATTACAAAAGCAAGCCACAAATAATATTATCAGGGGTAGTGATTTAAAATTCAAGGAGGTCCGGTGACCAAAATTTTCTTCGAGCTGAGGTCCACATCGCAGTCCAGACAGAACGGTCACTCAGTCCGTGTCTACACCGCGGTCTGCCATTTAGGCTACATTCACACCAGCAGCTGCAATGCAATGTTTTCCCAGAAACAGTGCTGATGGATCGATCCCTGTGCATCACACTTTTTTTTAGAACTTTATTAAATGCCACAAGTGACATTTCATTAAGTTGTACAGGCAAAGCATTGTGTGATGCGGTTGTACGACATCGTGGCTGGCTTCACTGCACGAAAAAAAATACACCATCCATCAGAGTGCCCCCTTACAGTGGCTGGCCCCATCCCATCAGAGTGCCCCCTTACATGGTTTATCGCCATCAGAATACCCCCTTTCATTGCTTGTCCCCATCAGTGTCCCTTTAAATGTGTATTTAATGTGAGAGAACATGAGTAAGGGGGCACTTTGAAAAGGGACAACTAATGTTTATGGGAACTCTGATGGGGGCAAAAAAAAATAAAAAACTAGTTGCCCCAATCAGACTACCCCCATCAGACAGCCCCCTTACACTGGCTGTCCCCTACGGGCCTTTAGAGTGCCCTTTTATAGTGTTTTTTTCCTTTCATTGTTCTAGGTACCTGTTGGGAGGCAGAGCACAGAGCCAAAGCCAGGGGGTAGAGCTGGGAGGAGCCGAAAGATTGGGAGGTGGGAGGTTGAAATGGTAGGGACCTGGAGGCAGAGCTGCCTACAGGCGATTGGAAAGGCCAGAGGATACTCTTCTGTCCTCCTTCACTGCTCGGCGGTGGTGCACAGTGACGTCATTGGTAGTTAGGAACGCTGCGGTTCTAGCAACCAATGGCACAGGAGGACATGGTTCACTGGCGACTGCGGTCCGGCCGGCACAGCCATTTGGTCCGTGTTCAGACCATGGTCCGCCATTTTCGGACCCCTGTTTTAGAGTGTTCTTGAATGCTACATGTAAGGATGGAGGCAGGGTGCAAGAGACAGAGATTTGGGACATTAAAAAAGACTGTTAGAGATTACTGCCATTACAGCCCCTTTTACAAATCTTTACACTCCTCTGCTCACCCCTTCAGTTTCCTTGCACATGCAGTCACTATCCAAATCTAGCTGCCTTCACCTCTAACATTTCTAATATTCAGTCCTTCTTAACCAACGACACAACAAAGCTACTACTTTACTCACTTGCCATCTCTCGCCTCATTTATTGCAACTCCCTGCTCATTGGCCTACCTCTACACTGGCTGCCCCCCTTCAGTCCATCATGAATGCTGTTGCCAGACTCATCCATCTTACCAACTGCTCTGTGTCTGCCACCCCTTTCTGCCAATCCCTTCCCTGGCTTCCGATTTACCAACAAATAAAACTGAAAATACTATCATCATCATCATACAAAGCGAAATACATGACAAAGCTCTGTCCCCAGCTACATCACCAACCTTGTCTCAAAATAGAAGACAAACCGTCCTTTTTGCTCCTCTCAAGACCTTGCTCACAGCTCCCTTGCCACTTTCTCCCATGCTTGCCCCCAAGACATCTCCAGAGCCTCGCTCATCCTCTGGAATGCCTCACCCTAACCTATACGGCTATATCCTACTCTGTCTGCCTTTATGTGATCCAGTAAGGGGGCACTTTGATGGGGACAACTAATGTAAGCGAACTCCTTAAAACTCAGCTTCACACAGTAACTACCTTTTACATCACTTGCCCTTCCCTTTTGTAAATCTGAGTCATCTGCATTTAAAAAGGACGACTGTGGAGCCGCTGAATCAGAGAGAGTGACTGGGACCCGGAGGTTCAGATTGGCTTTGGGGTTCAGGGTGATAAGAGGCAAACTCTACAGGAGATGGCGTTGGGCAGGCTTAGCGTTTGTGCAGACAGACTGTTTCAGTATCTGGGTACAAATAAATAAGTCCAGAGTGGACCTGGTGGTCTTTCTAGACATTGGGGAGGCCTTGGCCCCACCCGACAGACCTGTAGGAGACTCCAACGAAGACCTTGGAGCTCATCTGAAGCACTCCACCCAACAAATGTCAGCGCTCAATCCCCCAGCTTTAACCCTGACTGCAGTAAGCGTGGTAGGAAAACAGCGTCCAACAGTGAGGCAGCTCCTGGTGCTTCACTCTGACTGATACTCGCCTAGTGAATCTTCAGTGACAGAGTCACACTTGGGGCTGTGACACAACTCTGGATTTGGAAAGTGGTCTGTGGCTAACAGTACATTCATGTCTGAAAATCACCACAATGCAGAGTCCAATCCAGCGGGATCAGAGTATGGCCTTCCAAAGCTAATGCTGAAGAGCTGCCGATTAGAAGAGCTGCTATGCAGAGACCAGTTCTAGCAGAACTATAGGTATAGCAATAAATCTTGACTGATCTCACCAAGAAAAAAAAAAAAACACCAGCAGCGAAGAACAAATCTCAACTGAAGTCCTCAAGGAGAAAAACACCACAAGGATAGAAGGCTAGCAAAATGATTAGTTACACTTTTGTTTTTAGCTGAAGAAAAGTTGTCCAACCTCCTAGGGCACTAGTAAAAAAAAAAAAAAAACCAGAGGCATACTGGGTAGAGGAGAGATTATACAGGGTTGACTTACAACTTTCCCTGTTTCTCAGTGTTTTGTATACTGCAGTATAACCCACTGTAAGAGACTTTCTGTGCCCCTCAATGGAAGATAAAGAAATTCTAGTTCACTGGCTGTCATGCTGATCCAGTATTCAATTCTCTGAGTTACTGAACGTAACAGGTAAGCAGCAGAATGGTAGCCATGTAACTAGTATTTTCAAAAGAAGGTTGCAATTGCAATGCCATCCCTACCTTCTGAAAGGTTTATTCTGACTGTTAAAAAGCTGCAAATTTCCTGCTATCATCAGAGCATATTTCAGTTTAACTAGGTACATGCAAATGTATATTACCATCACTTTTTTTTACCTGCTGACATAATTGCAAATGAGGCAGAATCGAGTTGTTTTAGACTCTTTCTCCATGGTGCGTCGCAGAGCAGCCTGTGCTGCTGATGTCATTGAGTCTGCTTCATCCAGAATAACAATCTTAAAAGGGGGGCAATGTTTCCCACTAGAAATAAACACAAAACCAGATTGATTATGAATCAACACAGAAAATAAGAGTACAAGGAAAATGTGCTATTGTTTCACAGCTGGGATAACAAGGGCACACACTATTAATGCTAATAGTAAACTTTATGATAAAGTAATAGCTTGGGGCAAAGTATAGTAATACAATCTATTTATTATGCATCACTACGCTTTTCTGCTGCTGGAAAATAAGGGGGAAGCAAAACATAAGATATGTGCAGAAAATGGCAGACGATCACTGTTACAAGTGACTCTGTACTGAATGGGAGCTGAAATATGTGGCTCAATGCCACAAGCATGACTCTTCTTGAAGGCTGTCAAACACTGCCCCATTTTCACAAGCAATGGGACTGATTTGAATATTGCTAACATTAGGGAATAGTGTTGCTCAAACAAGTCAGTGTGTGATTAGTCAGAAGTTTGGTCAAACAGGCTGAAAGTCAGGAAAAGACACCAACCTGCATGCTTGTTGTCTGAATAAATGTCTGGTTGGAATATTAGGGAAAACCCCATGTCTTTTTGTATTGATTTTTAGTTACTACATAGGGCATTCTATGTCATTTTGATGACAATACATTGACAATTTGGTTTAGAATACTGATTTATGATTTGAAAAGCGACACATAAATTTAGCAGTTTTCAAATAACAATCAGCAACCCTATTAGGGAAGCACAGGTGGTAAGCACCACTTCCTACCTTCAGAAGTTCTTATGCTTGCAGATATCCTCTGCTCACATGGCGAAAAACCATTGTTTCACTTTATGTGCCACATTCTGCCATGAACATGAGGGGCCTTGATGGTGCACGGAAAAGACAGTACTTTATCTTCCCATCTCTTTGAGGTTAATTTATTAGCAGAAAAAAACAGTTAAAGCAAAGTCTAAACCCAAATCACTAAAATCCTATATAGCATGTTAAAGGAGAACTATGAGGTTAGTTATTTACACTCACTCATAGTTCGAGCAGACATGACAACGAAACTGTCAGACGACGGCTCTATTGATCAGGTTACTACATAGTTCTCTTTTAATGTATTTTCAAAATCAACTTTTATTAAGATAATACCTTGTGACACTGCCATGAAAGTCCTTCTTAAATAACTTCCTGTTACGGGGTGACAAGCTATACTTACATTTTTACTGCGTCTTACACACACTCCTACACACATTGTGTGGGCATGGTCCACCACTGTCAGAAGTCAATGGTGTGCAGATGACACTGGATCGAGTGCATGTATACAGGATGTGGCTGGAAACGTTTGCAGATGACCAGCAAAAAATGGAGGAAAAAAAAACAAGTAAAACTTGTATTTCAGCTACAACAAAATGGCAATTGTTTGTGATACACAGTGCAGTAAGCAAACAATGTCATCAGTTAAGGTTTACATCTACTGTAAGGCCCTTTTCCATGGACATTCCTGAGCAGTGACTACATGTACATGTAGTACCCAGATTTACCTTTTAGGGGTAATTAAAAGTTAAAGGGGTAAAGTTTAAAAAAAAAAAATCCATATGCAGATAAAACAATAAATCTGTTCTCTCAGGGATGAGATCCTTGTTCCAAGGTGATGTATGAGGCTTCAGATGAATCCCTTTAAAAGGAAGTCAACGCAGAGGACAACATGTGAGCAGAACAAAGAAATATGCTGCTTACTCGGGACGGCTGCCACCAACTGTGAGCTGAGAGAAATTTTTCACTTTCTCCCGAACCACTTGTATTCCCCGTTCATCAGAAGCATTTAACTCGAGCACACGCTGCCGAAACAGATGAGGCCTGAAAATAAATGAGTTAAATGTGAGTAAATAAATGTGAGTTACATAACTCCAACAAAAAACAATACAGCAAGATTACCAAAAAGCAACAGTTCAGTATACTTAACGGAGATCAGCCCCATAAAAAAATTGCGTCAACTGCTTATTCACCTATCTCAAGCTTGTGTACACTATATTTCCAAAAGTATTGGGACGCCTGCCTTTACACGCACATGAACTTTAGTGGCATCCCAGTCTTAGTCCGTAGGGTTCAATATTGAGTTGGCCCACCCTTTGCCGCTATATAAGCTTCAACTCTTCTGGGAAGGCGTCCACAAGGTTTAGGAGTGTGTCTATGGGAATGTTTGACCATTCTTCCAGAAGCGCATTTGCGAGGTCAGGTACTGAGGTTGGACGAGAAGGCCTGGCTCGCAGTCTCCGCTCTAATCCAAAGGTGTTCCATCAGGTTGAGGTCAGGACTCTGTGCAGGCCAGTCAAGTTCCTCCAGCGCAAACTCGCTCATCCATGTCTTTATGGACCTTGCTCTGTGCACTGGTGCGCAGTCATGTTGGAACAGGAAGGGGCCATCCCCAAACTGTTCCCACAAAGTTGGGAGCATGAAATTGTCCAAAATGTCTTGGTATGCTGATGTCTTAAGAGTTCCCTTCACTGGAACTAAAGGGGCCAAGCCCAACCCCTGAAAAACAACCCTACACCATAATCCCCTCCACCAAACTTTACACTTGGTACAATGCAGTCAGGCAAGTACCGTTCTCCTGGCAACCGCCAAACCCAGACACGTCCAGCGGATTACCAGACAGAGAAGGGTGATCCGTCACTCCACGTCTCCAGAGTCCAGTGGCGGCGTGCTTTACACTACTGCATCCGACGCTTTGCATTGCACTTGGTGATGTGAGGCTTGGATGCAGCTGCTCGGCCATGGAAACCCATTCCATGAAGCTCTCTACGCACTGTTGTTGTGCCAATCTGAAGGCCACACGAAGTTTGGAGGTCTGTATCTATTGACTCTGCAGACAGTTGGTGACTTCTGCGCACTGTGCGCTTCAGCATGCGCTGACCCCGCTCTGTCATTTCACGTTGCCTTCCACTTCGTGGCTGAGTTGTTGTTGTTCCCAGTTGCTTCCACTTTGTTATAATACCACTAACAGGTGACCGTGGAATATTTAGTAGCAAGGAAATGTCACGGAACACCTGAATCCAATGATTTTGAGGGGTGTCCCAATACTTTTGGCAAAATAGTGTACATTAGCACTACCCGCTAGTGATCAGCTCCCACTCAATAAGCACTAGTGCCCGAGTCAGCCAATGAGTATCAGTCCCCAAGTGATCATCCCCCAGTGTATGTGTGATAACTCCTCAGTGTACAGTCTGCAGTGAATGTCAGCTTTCCCTTCAGTAACCAACTCCAGAAACATGTGCAATAGCCCCCCTAAAAGATGAGCCTGCCATATATGTGGATTAAGCTCCGAGTGACATGTCTCCAGCATATTAGAAATATGACCTAATTTCCAGTTCCCAGCATGTGAGCATTAACCCTTCAGTTCCTATTCAGCACACATGTCCCTGGTGCCCAACAGGTAGCCCTTCGCTGCTCAGTGTACAGCCCACTGTTCTCCAGGTGGGTACAATCATTTTTAGCCAATTCACGGATGCATGCGATTTTGACGATTGTCAGTGTTTGGTATTTATTTACTTGACGCAACCTCATCTTATATTTTACCC
>NW_017306297.1:3307974-3313541 GCF_000935625.1 Nanorana parkeri
CCCCCAAAAAAAAAAATTGGGTATATAAAAGTATTGTCAGCCACTGATGACAGCTATTATTTTAAAAGGGGACCATCAGGGGGGGCCCTTCTGATATAAGTTATGACCATGAGTTTATAGCAGAAGGGAGAAAGCCACCGATGTAAGGCTTACTGAGCTGGTAACAGTTGTGTTCGCCGTAAACCTTAGGTCGGTAAAATAAAATAAAAAACATACTCTTGCTGCAATATTAACCTTATCCCACGGTGCTGACCCCTGCAAACTTACTGTTCCAGGGTTTATAGCTGCTTGGTTTCCATGTTGGATGACCAGCATCATCCAACTCACTTTCTGTGGGCCCGGGCTGTCATGGATATACCTCTAGGGGTGTGTCAGAAAAATTATCAAAAACAAAGCTATTAAGCGGCCCTGAACATGGCGGTGGCCGAATATGAGGCCCTCCCTATTTACTAAGTTGACTGCCACTGGCATGTATAATAACTCTTTCAAACCAAGCCTTTAGTTAAAAAAAAGTGTCACATAACACACAAAAAAGTATCGGTAATTGGTATCGGTACTCGGTCTTTAAAAAATGGTATTGGTGCATCCCTAGTTTTAAAGACCTCTTTCTCACAAAATTCTCCCCAAATGGGCACAAGAATAATAAGTGCTTGGGGTGCAAACAGCAGGATATTTCTACTCTCTGCAGAGAAAGAGGTACAAAAGAGAATAGACACTTGTCATATAGCAAAAACTATGGTATGCAAAATTGCCCACAGGCAATGTTTCAAAAGCCCTTACCGCTCACCAATTTAGAGTTAACAGTGATTGCCCTAGAATTATTGATCTCACTCCAACGTTCATGGTGCTATGTAACACGTATTGTGCAATTGTTGTCTTTGGATGTAGGCATACCCCATGAGCATTTGCATGTACATACAACTGCTTTTTATATAAAATTGTGTTTTTATATGTAATTTCAGTTAACTTTATTGCTATAACATAGGGAAATGCAAGCCCCCTATGCGATAGCACAGAGGAAGTGACAGGCCCTATTTATGGAGACTTCAGGAGTCTAATAGACCACAAATATCACCTATGGACCCCACAGAAGCTGACGAAGCCCAGACAATGCTTCAAAAGCTTCTTCTCTGGCCACAGCAGCCAGACAAATGACAGCCTGAAACCAGAAGTGAAAACATCCTTGTCGCTTCAGGGTTCAGAGGTTATCCTGGGCTGGCCTACAGTTTCATTGTTTGTCAGTGCTCAATCCTCCTATAAGCGGCAGTATATCTTATAAGTTAAAGTGTCCCTTAATGGATGAGAAAGAGAAAGAAACAGACATTTTTATTTAAGATGCTAAATATAAATCCTAGCAATAAGTAGACATAGCTTCAGTCTGCAGTACAGTTCCCTCATTTCTTTCCCAATATGCAATTTTGTAACCAAGTCTTAAAGTGACATTAAACCCTCAGATTTTTTAACATAAAACAATACTGTAATGTGTGCCTTACTGTAATCCATGGTTGTTTGCCTTTTCTTTGCTGCTCTTCCTTTTAAATCTGTTCTCATGCTGGGCAGAACTTCTGTTTTGCAGCAGACTGCCTTGTCTTTGAAATGGATACATGGTGTCTGTGTGTATGTTTGCAACCTGAGCCAGCACTACAGGAAGAGGCACTCAGCTGCAAAAGGGAAGTTCTCCCCAAGCATGAGAAGACATGAGGATTTAAAAGGAAGAGCAGCAAAGAGAAGGGAAACTACCATGGATTACAGTAAGGCACACATTACAGTATTGGTTTATGTTAAAAAATCTGAGGGTTTAATGTCACTTTAAAGCAGAAATGTATTATGTGCAGGGTATATGGAACAACTTGTTTTTACTGTAATAGCTAAACAAATGCATATAAATCATCTTATGCATAACACAGAGAAATATAGCACAGAAGCAGATGGCCAAAGGGAGCAGCAGACAATGACAGGAGCAGAACATTGCAGAATCAGCACAGATTCAACAATTTGCTGTTTTACCTTCTATTATCACATACCCGTATAACTCCCTGGCCGCTGCCAAAATTGTGGATGTTTTTCCAGTTCCGGGTGGCCCATAGAACAGGAGATTAGGCAGCTGGCAAAAGAAAAGAATAGAACCCACAGTAAGCAAATGAGCTATGCAGACAAAAAAAAAAATTCTACATCTACTACAGAAGAATTAGCGTCACCTATGGGCAATTTTGGGTATTATAGTTTTTTGAGGTTTCACACACGCGCAATTTTAAGGCTTGACATGTTTGGTGTCTTTTTACCCGACGAGACCCCGCATTTTATATTTTACCAAAAAATTGGGTAATAATAAATGTTTTATCAATAAATATAGGGGAAACTGTTTTTTCTTTTTAAATTCGGTAATTTTTCCTTAATATAGTAAAAAAAATAAAACCCCCTTAGTGGTGATTAAATACCAGCAAGAGAAAGCTCTATCTGTCCCCAAAAAAATGGTATAAAATTTTATTTCAGTACAGCGTTGCATGACGGAATAAATGTCAGTCTAAGTGCCGCAGCGCTGAATACTGAAAAATGGCAGGGGTGTGGACATTTTTGAAAAAACTACTTGTCCAAGGGCTAAAGCGAGGGCCAAATCTACTTGTCCTTCATAACAATCTACTTGTCCTGATACAAAAAAAAATAGTTTTAATTAAAACTAGGGATGCACCAATACCGGTTTTTGGGTATAGAGTACGAGCACCGATATTTTGCGTTCGGTACTTACCGAGTATCGGTGCTTCCATTTGCATGGAGCAGGCTTCCCGGGCAATCACGAAGCCGTGCAGCGGGTAATGAGATGCTACCCAGCTTCCTGACTGCCAGGAAGGAGCTGGCTTCCCAGCCAATCAGGAAACTGAGAGGCGGGTCATTAGTCGCTGCTCCGCTTCCTGATTGCACGGGAAGCTGGCACCATGTTCCCCTACGGCACTGCCGGTCAGAGGAAATCTTCCTCGGACCGGAAGTTCCGGTATTGGAGAAGATATCGAGCATTTGGGCGAGTACTAGTACTTGCCCAAATACTCTGTATCTGTGCATCCTTAATCAAAACTGTATTGGTCTGTGCTAAATAGCGCTTCTCATTGGTCAGCGTGGTCACAAGACCACGCTGACCAATGAGTGCTTGCAATTTGCGAGCGAAATTAAAAATGCATAGGGCAGGACTGCACTGGACAGTACGGGGTAAGGACAGTACACCTGTACCGGCGGAGGGTAAGGACTGTTTGCCAAAAGGTAAGTATAGCCGGGGGGTGGGGGTTTTGGGAGAGACGGGGCCAGATTTGATCGGGTAATTCCATTTTCCCATATTACCTGGGAAAGTGAACCCTTGCCCTTTAATGCACATTGTGCGTGTGAGAGAGTTCTGCTGCCTCGCTACCACAATATGGCACAGTGAAATGGCGGCAGCACTCAACGCACACACACAATGTCCTATGCGTGCGCTTTTTTTTGCATGCAGATGGCGGGGGCATCGGGGTTGGTTTTCATTTTTTTGTATTTTATTTTTTACATTGTCACTTTTTTTTTTATAGAATTATTTTTTTCTTTTTTTCCCCCCACCTAATTTTATTCCTATCACATAGGGATTTAAAATACTCTAAGTGATAGTTTGGAGGTGACAGGTTCTCTTTATGGAACCTGCCCTCTAACACAGAATTGATGTTCTGTGTAGTTCCTGACAGCTGAGACAGGTGGCGCTGTGATTACAGCGCCACGGTCTCAGTGATAACACAGAGCAGACGAAAAACGGACGTTTTTCGTCTGCTCTGCGGGCTCTATGGTGAGCTCATGTTCCGTGGTCTCGGGTCCCCCAGAGGAGCTGGGGATCCCGAAAACCACGGGGGGACGGTGTGGACAGAATTGCCGCTTCTAGTTTCATTCAAGTGATCTGATAAATGATCAGATAACTTGAAAACGAGCGGCGGCACCACACTGTTCACTTAGCTCTGCTTGTCTGGAGCGGGGCTGAGTGTACAAAAAAACTACTCGCCCCGGCGCCCAAAACTGCATGTCCCGGGCGTCGGGCGATAGGAATTCCACACCCCTGGAAGGGGGTTTAAACACTGCGGACTTTAAGTGGTTAAAGACAGCTGGGAGATTTAAAATTGTGAAAGAGAGTTCTGAAATAATATTCACAAGTCCACGGTTATATAATCCGGGCAGTGCTGTCTGACAGATGTTTGGATTAGAAATGAACAAATTTACAAACTATTTGAAAGGTAAGACAGTTCACACTGTTTGTATCCACTTCAAAGCTACTCCAATACTGTAACTTTCTCTTATCTTCTGCACCTCTACTCTTGTTTACTCACATCTGCTCCTTGAAGTGATTTTTTGAGGACGGCCACCACTTCATCTTGGAAAGCAACTTCATCCACACATTTGGGTCGGCTGCATGAAAACCAAAGCTGGTTAATGAGGCTTCAAAAATGTGTACCATGCACTAAAACATCACATCACTATACATTCAGATGATACTTAGGTGTAGCTTGGCAGCCATTTGTTCACCAATTCATTTATTATACAAGTTGTCTACAATATTAACTTTAATTATAACTAGATTCAGATAATTTGGTACCCCATAACAGTTATTCTAGCTTTCGGTGTATTTCTGCAGTCCACCTCCCCCATGCTCCTGAATGCTGCTTTGATGGGGCTACTGGATCAAAAGTGACAAACAAGCAACTAGCATTTTTTAAGTCTACATATTTCACAAAGAATGGGTTTAATTTTTCATACCAAATGCATTTTATACATCAATAATGATATAAAAAAAAGAACAATGGAGCAAAATATCTATTCTAAAGCAGGCTTACACGGGTTACAATTTTGTTGTACAATCTCTGAGATTTACCTACAAACATGTAGCATAAGGGCCTATCTACCATGTTAAAGAGTGAATGTGTTATTTACACTTGCACTACATATATATTGGTAATTTAAAGAAGACTAGACCGTTACTTGTCTGCAGCCAATTGTAGTTTGCCGTAAAGTACCAGCTCTGCTTTAGCTGTCAAGTTTACCTAGAAGAGCATACACCAGCCCCAGCAGAGTGCCTGCTGCAGAGAGCTAGGGTGTACCACATGTCGACAAGCCAGGGAGGCACAGGGCACTCTAGCAATGATGTCCACGCGCCAGGTAGGATCTGAGGTTCACACAGGTGTGCAAATCCTTTCCTCTCACTGCAAAGCAGTTGAGTAGAGCCATTTTCTAAAGCATTGTCCTTCGGAAGGACAGTGCGAAACTCAGTATCCTCCATTGGCAGGACCAGGCCACTTTCTCTGTCACAGGGAGGTCTCCTTCCCGGAGACAAAGACACTGCAAAACCTAGATAGTGTTAAACTGAGAATGAAGCAGGAAACTTAGTCAAGGCAGGATCACCTGACGCGGAGGGAGTCATCTGTTCTAAGGAACCAGGTGGCAGCCCACGGAGATGGAGGCAATATAGCGAGTGAAATCCGCCAGGTACAGGGAGAAGAAATTACCACACAGTCACCTATGGGATGGAAACAGGGACAACAAAAAAAAAAAAAAAAAAAAAAGGGGGG
>NW_017306297.1:3313559-3342054 GCF_000935625.1 Nanorana parkeri
TACGAAAGGGGAGGCCATCCTGAAGGGGGGCGTTTTCCCCAATACCCACAATGGAAGAGAAGGTTTGAACTCCCTACTTGATGACAAGGGACCTAAGAGTACACAGGGTATGGACCCTTTTTTTTTTAGCAGGAGCCTGAACTGAATCGCCTTGCCCACTGGTGACAAGTAGGTGCCAATGCTGGAACCTGGCAAAGTCTGACCCAGACGGATCTAGCAGGTGTTGAGCCCTTCAGGAAAGTGCCGACTACAGAGATCCATAAAGCTGACATTCTTCACAGAAGATCATCTAAACATCCCACAAAGTGAATGCAAGGAGAGGGCACTAGGCAGAACACAATGGTTAATGCTCTGAGAAGTAGCAGGTAGGCCTGGGAGACACGGAGGATCCAAGTCCTTATCCAGAGCTAGCCCCAGTTGACCTTGTAGCTCAGTACCCTGAGGGGCTTTTCAAGTCCCAAGGACTGGAAATCCTACTGAGGAAGGGAGTGGGAATCTGGATGGGGCATAGTTTCACAAACCATTACTGTATGGGCTGAAGCAAGGAGTTGGAGGAACGAAGGGAGACTGGCGAAGGTGCACTGTCCTGTGCAGAAGCACAGGGGAGATAAGGAGCAACTAAAGGTGGCACAAAAGGTGAAGGATTAGCCTGCGGGCTTAAAGAGGGAGCTCTCTAAACCTGAATGCTGGAGAGGCAAACTACCCAAAGACCCACACTTATGAAAGTAAGGGCACACCTTCATGTGGAAGGCAATTCAGAGTGGTGAGATGACCTTTGAATTCGAGCCCTACAGGCTGTGTGGGAGTCATGTTCCACTGCAGAAGTAGATGAAAGAGAAAGGTGGGATTCAGCCTAGGGCTGCAGCAAATGATTATTTTCATAATCGATTAGTTAGCCGATTATTAACTTTGATTAATCGGATTAGGAAAAAAAATAATACTGTCATATATTTAAAATAATATACACAAATGCAGTGTTACAGACAAAGTTTACTTCAGAATAAAACAGCATGCAAATTTTTTTTAAATCGCACTGCACTAGAACGCAGGGCATTGCAGTACCGCACAATCCAGTGCGGGCAATCACACTGCGGACAGGAGGTGCATTTGGGATCCATTTAAATGAATGGCACTAGGTCTGCAGCAACTAATCGACATAATCGATGATTGAAAAAGTCGTCCGCCCGCCCACATCCATGATCGGCACAGGGACGCGGGGAGAAGTAGTAAGAAGGAGCAGGTGTGGGAATATATACACACCATCAGCTATAGAGGACTACAAATCCCAGCAATACATTATACACTCTATGTATAATGTATTGCTGGGGTTTGTTGTATTCCTATGTAGCTGGTGGTATTCTGCATTGCGCTGTATAGGACTACAAATCCCAGCAATAATATATTATACAGTGATGCAATGCCGAAAACCACTAGCTATAGAGGACTACAAAACTTAGCAATAGTACATTATACAGTGCAATGCAGAATACCGCCAGCTATAGAGGACTACAAGTCCCAGCAATAGTACATTATACAGCGCAATGCAGAATACCACCAGCTATAATGTACTATTGCTGGGATTTGTTGTATTCCTCTATAGCTGGTGGTATTCTGCATTGTGCTGTATAATGTACAATTGCTGGGATTTGTAGTCCTCTATAGCCACTATTTTTAGTTTAACCTTATTTTATTTCATTTGTTTGCATTTTTTATTTAACTTGTTTATTTTTTAGTCTTTTAAATTTTAGTTTTTTTTAAAAACTTTTCTTTTTACTTTATTGCTGGAAGCAATAGCCAGCCTGCTATTGGATATTTCAAATTGCAATCTGGAATCATCTGTAATAAAAATACACCTTATGTTTAAATTAAAAGGGATGTTTAATTTATCTTACAAAATATGAATTATACACACAGGATCTACTAGAAAGTTAACTCAGGTTGCCCCCAAATGGCCAACTGTAGTTATAACTGCATAATGATACATATTATATAACGGATCCTCCCAGAAAAACATTTTTTAATATATTTTTTTTCATATCAGGGTTCAGAAAATTATTTACTATCAAGTGTACAAACGTAGCAGTCAGGAGGCTAATAGGAGTATTTTTTCTTGGTGTTAAATAAATTCATGCATTAAGCATGAAATCTCTCAGCTGCAACCACTTCAGCCTCATCACAGGGGACCTCAATGGCTTTTAGGTCTATTTTGACGGTAGACCATCAGGTTCATAGTGGTCTTCCTTGTTTCCACTTTCTTCTAGGTCAGCGGTTCTCAACCTGTGGGTCGTGACCCCGTCGGGGGTCAAATAACCAGGGGTCGCCCAGGAGTCTCCCGCTATTAGATAGCGGCTCACGGCCTCCCGGGAGAGAAACACTTTCTCCTGGAAAAGTTTACTCTGCTCGATCGAGCAGAGTAAACCTTTCCCTGCGATCGTTTTTGTTCCCTCTGACATCGGGGGGCGCCGGCAGTCAGGGGGAAAAAAAAAAAAAGCCACCATAGGAATGCATAGCTAGATTCATATTGGCTGTTTCACTTTGCAATAGCCAATAACAAACTAGCTATTGCACCCGCCCTCTGCTGCTGCCAATCAGCAGAGGGGGACCTGAAGTTCTCCATCATGTTCTCTTCTAGTGATTGACAGCAGCAGAGGGCGGGTGCAATAGCTAGTTTGCTATTGGCCATTACAAAGTGAAATAGCCAATAGAAATATAGCTATGCATTGAGTGGTTCTCAACCTGTGGGTCGCTGTGTGATTTCTGCTGTGCTAGGCGAGAGTCCTCCTCAGCCTCTCCTAGTGCAGCAGTGTCAGTTCTCCCGCCACACCGACAGATGTCGCTGCAGCAGCCGCATTATCCCTAAATTTTACCGTTGGTGGTCACCACATCTTGGAAAATGTTACCAAGGGGTCCCGGCCCTAGAAAGGTTGAGAACCACTGTTCAAGGTGGTAGCATCCAGCTCATTGCAATTTTGGGTATGAGGTGATCAGGGAGGTGCAGGATATGTCCAGCCAGCTGCAGCTTCCGATCAGTGACAATACCTTATAGTTTCTGAATATCACTTCATTTCAAGATATTTGTAATATGGTTAGAGTATGTGATGCCCGGTATTTTCCGTAGACATCTTTCCTGAAAATAGTTCAGCTTTTGAGCATTTTTTTTTTGTGATCTTTCAAGGTTTGCTGGCATATAGGGCAGTGGGAAGAACGATCATAGCATATAGGAGCACTATTAACGAACGTAGCAAAGGCAGACGTAGACCAGATATTGTGTAAAACACTGGAACATGGCTGTTGCTTTGCCAATCCTGCAGTGGTACCACCACCGTATCGAGAGAGAACACTTCCAACTTCTTCAATGATGTGGTCTTCAAGCATCAATTGCAAGTTTGTCTGTCCATTTATCTTCATTCATTTGGTTTTATATATGCTAATGCACAGGCTGACCTTTTCTGCTTCATACCCGAGACTCTATCAGATGTTGTAGACCAGGTTTAAATTCTGCACAATATCACCTGCAAAATCAAGTTCCTCAAGTCGAGATCGGTCTTGCCATGGGATTACAGAACACTGGGCCTCTGCCATTGCTTTCCACAGTACAAAGTCTAGTAGCAAGACTGGTAGTGAGAGGATGCAGCAAAGACGACTGTAATACCATTAAACAGCTTTAACGCAGATGCTGGAATAGATTTTGGAAGAGGTAAAAGGTATTTTTGAGGAATGCTGTATAATCCTGCCTCATCCACACAGTAAGTCTCAAACTTGTCAAAGGCCTTTCTAAAGTCAATCAGGTTGATGGCAAGTGATTATTGGAGTTCAAGGCATTGTTAAACTATGTTTCTGTAGTGTAAATATCTGCTTGCTGCACAACTGTCCTGAGCAAAACCCAGCTTGTTCTTCATGGAGTAGTCTGTCCATTGCATCTAGTAGGTGGTTGAGGAGGACAGTACAGAAAATGTTACCTGGCACTGAGAATAGCGTGATGCTCCGCCAGTTGTTGGTCAGAAATATTTGCTTTATGATCACACCTTTCCTCCAGTTGCAAGGAATGTGCTGCGTTTGCCAGCACTTCCACGTTTCAGCATCTAAGGCCACAATATCATCGAATCCTGGACCCTTGCTATTTTTCAAAATTGATAGCTTTTCTGGTCTCTCCAGTTGCAATCATACCCATATCACCCTTGAGATCAGCCGCAGGAAAGTTGGCACCGAAGTAAAACGGTATCGTAGGTGTTGGTTCATTTAAGGTCTCTTTGAAATGTTTGAACCATCAGATATATTGTTCTTCTTTGCTAGTAAAAATGTGTCTATTCTTATCTTTATCGGAGTGTTTGAGCTGCTTCTCACCCACAGATATTCATGGACTATAGCTATGTGGTATAGGGTCTTCATGTCGCTTTGGTTGCAACTTGTGCTTCGGTTCCTTTACATCCAAGCCAATCTTTTGTTGTCAGACTGGCAGCTTCATATATCTTTTTTACCTAAATCGGAGTATTTGGCTGTCAGTTTTCTTTCACTTTCTTTTTTTTTGTGTTCCTTGCAATCTGCTTAAAGAGGGCCCACAGGTCAGTGTCAGCAACATCTTGTAGCAGTAGAAACATGGTAGATTTTACAGTGAACTCAAAGTATTGCATTTCTTAAAAGGTGCCCACACACCTTGCGATTATCATGCGATAATCGCGGGAAATCCCGTGATCGTACGATAATCGCAAGGTGCAGGGAAGGCGTGCGACCTTACATTAGCAGACTTTTGTCTTACAAGCATGTGCGAAAACCCGCCGAGAATCGTACGATTGTCGGCGGGTTTGTGGCATGCTCATAAGACAAATGCAAGCACACACTGCTCGTTCAGCATTGCAGTCATCGGAATGCCGCCCCTCGGCGGGGCGGGCTTGCAATGATCGCAAGTACGATCTGCCTGTCCAAGATAGGCAGATCGTACGTTTTTTAAATTACTTTACAACCCTCGCAAGACACAAGTCTTGCGAGGGTTGTATGGTCTATGGCCAGCTTGAATTGTATTTTCTATTATCAAAGGAACTACATGATAAAACACTTCTGGTTGATTTGCCTAAAGAGTAGAGGATGATCACTTCGCAAAGTTGAACATTCACTGAGATTAGCAAAAACGGTGAAGCTGTGTTCATTGAAATCACTCAGTCATGTCTTTTATTGCTTAACATTCACCTCTGTGAGTTAACTTTCACTTTTCCAAATAAAATTCCTCCAGTCCATTAATAAATTAAACCTGTTAAAGCCTAACTCAAGGTAATTCCTTTGCAGCGGGGCTACCCCTGCACTGCAAGGGTTAACCGCTCATTTATGCCTAGGGGGACAGGAGAAAACTGTTTTACTTACCTGATCCCTGCTCATACCAGCTCCCTCTGGGCTGCTAGATCTTCTCCCCTTCGCTCCAGCAATCTAAGGACCACTGATGTTATCAACTACAATGCAGAATCCATAGCCCTCCATTATACATGAAGACTTTGAGGAACAGCCCACAGGTGCAGCAGAGAGCGTGACTTCGGGGTGAGCAGGAATCAGGCAAGTGCAACAGCTTTTACATGTCACCTAGGCAGAAACAAGAAATGAATACCAGCAGTGTGGGGGTAGCCGCACTGGAAAGGAAAACTTTTATTTTCCCCTGGAGTTGGGCTTTAAGCAAACTTCAAACCCTTCAAGTGACTTTCCCACCAAAATGGGTATCCCAGCATACTGAAATGGACAGAAATATATCAAATGTTTGTGTTTTTACCATTCTTTCTCTGTGATAATTTACAAATATGTATAAAATCAGCATATGCATCCTTGAAAGTGTGGACCTATAAATGCAGTATCTCTATGATATTACACTGTACATTTATACTTTTGGGAAATTGATTCCATCTTTTTGAAATAGAGAGAGAGTCTCTTTTTATGGTAATATTTTTGAAGAATAAAAGTAGATTATGTTTTTATTATCCTTGGTGCTTTTAACTGCCATACGCCAGAAAACGCCCCTCTACATATATACCATTTTGTTTAAAGATTTAGGGGTGTGACATACAGCAATATTAGCTTTTCTCCCTGAACCCCATCTAGCATGTCTTAGTAGACGTATTAATCATATTAAAACGTTAACTATTAACGTATTAAAACATCATCAAAGAATGACACTCTAAGCAAGAAAAAGTCTGAGTATCATACCAGCAATCTGTTGTAGGGTACATTTTACAATAACTCAAAACCAGTAGTCACTGAAAAATACTTCTTTATAGATTAAGATAAAGGTTTCATTATAGTGTATTTATTGCCCACATTTGTTTAGTTTTGGTCAGAGAAATCCTCTATTTAAATAGAAAAATGCATTTGAACTTCAGTGTTGCCTACTAGGGACTTTTTTTCACTTCTGCCAGGTGTCCTGTCAGGCTGTCCCCAGGACAGTGAGTAAGTGGAAATCCAACTCAGCCTTTCTCAACTGGCGTGCCCTGGCACACTGGGATGCTGTTGCACAGCTTTATGTGTTCCATGGGCGCAGGCAAGCTGTTCGCCAGTACTATAGAAATGCATGGCGCTATTGCAGTGCGGGCTGGATCCATGCAAGAAAAAGAATCATAAAAGATACACTTTTGAATAGTCTGAGTAATTTTACTAAGCATTATAAAAGGTAAAATTCATTACTATTTTTCCACCCATGGGACAGGTTTAGGTTTCTTTCCATCACTGGTGCTTCCAGAACTGGTTGCAGAAGTTTTCTCCATGAGGGGCTTGGTGCTTATAGATGTACCTCCTTTCAGAAAGGCCTGCATGTTTTGTCGGCTAAAAAAAATGCATAAAACATATTATTCTAAAGTAAACTATTCAGAAACATTAGACAGCTAACACCATATGATTTATATCACTTCCTGCTCCAATGGCATTTGGGACTTGTAGCAAACTTCCAACTTTACTGGACAGTAAAACACAGCAACATTGGTTTATGTTGTCGCTATGTTCAAGAAGATTAGCCACCCACCATGTTTAAAAAAATAATAACCCCCCTCATCCATCCCAGAACAATCATTCAGTCATATATATGAAGTTTGTTTTAAACTAAGATGTAAAATTGGCACCCTGAGGCTAGGTTCACTACTAGGCAATTTATCACGTGGATTGGGTCGAGCGATAATAGATTCACATTGAAGTCAATGGAGTCTGTTCACACCTTTGCAGTTTGTCGTGCAGACTAAATTGTCAGTCACACGAAAAGGTGCAGGGGCAGTTGTTGCGCGGTTTGGGTCCCGTAGACATCTCTATGCATTGATAGCCGCGTGGTTTTCAAAGAACAGTCGCGCGACACCAGCTCAACATCTGAATTGCCTAGGTGTGAACCTAGCCTAAAGCTCAACTCCAGGAATGAGATTCATGGATACTTACATTGGTCCAGCTTTGCTCAATTTAAGTATCCATATCTGATATATATCCAGAGGGAAGCTGGAGATTGTGAAATTCACTTCAGTAGTCTGCACTACGTACAGTGATAGATGTCCTCCTCCAGTTGTGGCTCAAGCGGCTTCCACTCTGCACACTAAACACCGGTAGTTGCTTGCTAGGCATTGCCAACATTTAGAGAACGCCTTGTATTTTTTTTCAATGAATGCAAGGGGCATTCTATAAATGAACAAGGTGGAGATCGTCAGATCATCCACCCATACTCCCCACTTTGTCAAATCACAGAATGCCTTGTATTCATTAAAAAGAAAATACAAGGAGGGGAATTTATCAAAACTAGAGCAGACAAATGCTAATACAGAGAAAAAACGGGAACTCAAACAGAAGCTACAGAATGTCATATATTGTACAATAGAGTACAAATCAAGTTTTCAAATTCAACTCCTTCTGGTGCAGATAAACTTAGCTGAACAGGCGTCTAGGATGCGTTTTATACACCCTATTAGAAGAGCAGCTGTAAAGTAGATGGTACATGTTCACTTGCCTTCAATTCTGACTGTCTGTAGTAAACAGAAATACGCACAAGGAACAGAAGCACAACAAAGAACAGGTGTGTGGGGGGTTTTTCTGGTTAGATAAGAGTAGAGCTGCAGCTAACGATTATTATCAAAATCGATTAGTTAGCCGATTATTAGGTTCGATTAATCGGTTAATCGGATAAACAATAAAATAAAGTTTAAGTTCTGGTTAGTTGAAAACCGGATAACAAAGTTTACTGTATTAAACTCTCAAACTTTTTTTTCAATAATGAATCCGGTTCAAACAAAGCATTGCTTTACCTTTGTGACCAAACACTTACAATCATGTTTCTGAACAGCTGCTTTCAGGTCTCTCAGCACAGCTACCATGAACTTCATGTCCAGTACAGGATCACAAAGGACAGATTCCAACAACTATTCATCTACTAGCTTGGAGGAGGGAGGAGAGGGGGCCAGTGGGCAAGGAAGTAGCTTGATTTGCTATGACTGTTTGTGGAGACACCCACACACAGCTTACTAGCACACACAAGGGTGACTTGCTGGTTGCCATTCTCCATTGCTGAATAATTATGGATTGAGCTACAGTTCTTCATAATTATACAGAAACTGCCCTAAAATCATCAGTCGGTATTGTTTTAGAACAAATGTTACAATGTCCCTTTAAGTAAAAATATCGGTAATTGGTATTGGCAAGTAACTGAGGGAAAGTACTTGAAAAAAATGGTATCGGGACATCCCTAGTTAGAACCCGACAGGTTTTTATGGCTGTCTATGTTGCCAGAATAGGGAGGAAATCATCCAATGGAGGCACCTAAGGGGATTTCCTCTCACTTCCTGTTGTCTGCTGTCCTTTGCAGAGGAAATCTCCAAAGTGGGACACAAGGCAAAACAAAAGATGTACTTTGCCCAGGCAGTGCTACCCTGAGACCAGATTTGAGGCTTTTGGCCCAGTCTACTGGGAAATGACGATTGAGGGATTACAACTAAAAGATTTTGTTCATTCTCTCCACCCACAACAGTCTATGACCAGATGCCTGACCTCTTTTGAGAAACTTTGTACATAGACAACCCCTATGGAACACTCTTATCAGTTGTTTATGGTATTTTGAGAGAGAGGGGGGGCGCAATAGGTTCCACACTTTTTATGAAAGCACGGGAGCGTGACCTTGGTAGGAATTTTTCGGAACAGGAATGGGAAAGGATTTTTCTGGTAACCCATTCCTCTATGACAGCGGTTCTCAACCTGTGGGTCGCGACCCCGTGGGGGGTCGAATGACGATTTGCCAGGGGTCGCTCAGCGGCTCCCGGAGAGAAACACTTCACCCGGAAAGGTTTACTCTGCTTGATCGAGCAGAGTAAACCTTTCTGTGCTCCGTTTTTTTTCCCCCCCTGTCAGACAAAAAAACAAAAACACCATAAGAATGCATAGCTAGATTCCTATTGGCTATTTCACTTTGCAATAGCCGATAGCAAACTAGCTATTGCACCCGCCCTCTGCTGAGGGGGGACCTGAAGTTCTCCATCAGGTCCCTTTCTAGTGATTGGCGTTTTTTATTTTATTCTGATGGCGTACTTAACGCGGTTATATCCAGTCTCACAATCTGCTCAGCTAAGCCTGCATTCCCCCCACATGATGCTGCATTAATGTATTGCTGGGGTAGTGGGATTTGGAGTCCTCTATAGCCAGGGCTTGAAAAATCCACTCGTCTGTGACGAGAGGACGGTGGAGCCCGACGAGCAGCTTCCCGGCCGGCCGTTGTAATTACACGGCCAGCCGGGTGCTTAGGGTGACGGGAAGACGCTATTTTGTGTCCTCCCGTTACCCTAAGGAGAGCTATGGGGAAAAACACTGACCCCATAGCTCTCCTTTAAATCACTGATAGCACTAAACTGATTTTAAGCGTCTATGGGCGTTTTTTTGCGCGCACGCAATTAAGGCTTGACATGTTTGGTGTCCATTTACCCAACGTGACACCGACTTTTATGTTTTACTAAAAATATGGGTCAAAATAAATATTTTATAACATAGCTAGGGAAACTTTTTTTTTTACATTTATGGTACTTTTTTCATTATATAGTAAAAAAGAAAAAAAAGAGAGAGAGAGCCGCCGGCTGTCAGATCCAGGTGGTCGAGCAGCTCTCTCTCTCCTCACCGCTTGGCCTTACTTCTATAATAGCGGCTCCCTCCTCCAGCCCCCCGCCAATGGCTACAGCTTCACTTCTCCTCGGATGCCTGCTGCATACAGATGAGGGAGAGCAGCTTGGATCCAGAGAAGACAGGACATCGCGATCTACCAGTGATCGCTACGCAATCAACCAAATGGGCACCCCTGTACTAGCAATACATCTTTTGGGTAATTTCTGTTTAACCACTTGCTGACCGGGGGGTTTACACCCCCTTCCTGTCCAGGCCATTTTTCAGTATTCAGTGCTGCGGTACTTTGACTGACATTTATTCCGTCATGCAGCGCTGTACTGAAATTAATTTTATACCATTTTTTGGGGACAGATAGAGCTTTCTTTTGGTGGTATTTAATCACCACTGGGGGTTTTATTTTTTTTACTATATAACAAAATTATATATATTTTTTTTTTAAATGGTTTTTCCTTTATTATTTTAGGAAACATTTATTTTTACCCCATTTTTTAGTAAAATATAAAAGACAGTGTCATGTCGGGTAAATAGACACCAAACATGTCAACCCTTAAAATTGCTCGCGCCTGCAAAAAAACACCATAGCCAAAATTGTCCATAGGAGACCGCTCATCAGTTTAGTGTTATCAGTGATTGATGGCCCTAAAATGATTGCTCTCATTGCGACGTTCGCGGCGATATGTAACATGTGCTGCATAATTGGAGCAATCGTTGTTTTTGCGTGTAGGCGCATCTATGTGGGGGTGGGGGACTTTAAAAAAATGTGTGTTTTTTTTTGTTTTGTGTGTGTAAATTTTTATTTACTTTGTGAGCATTTTTTTTTGTTTTACTTTTTTTTTTTACACTTAACTTTATTATCACATAGGGTGCTAAGAAATCCCCTATGTGATAACAAATTACAGTTACAGGTAGAGATGGGTAGCTCATGAGTGATTCGGATCTATTGAGCGGCTCCCTCAGAAGAATGAAAGAGCGGTGGCTCAGTAAAAATGAGCGCCGATTCGTCTGGTCTGTGCTCTGCTGGGACGTGTAGTCCAACATAGTTGGTGCTATCCAGCACTGCTGAATAGCACCAACTATGTAGGACTACAAGTCCCAGCAATGCGTTATAGTGTGTGTGTGTGTGTGTGTGTGTGTGTGTGTGTGTGTGTGTGTGTGTGTGTGTGGGTGGGTGGGGTGCTGGTGGTATTTTGCACAGCTGACTTTTTTTTTTTTTAATGCCCCCGAAATTTTGCACTTTACGAGTGGCAATATGCGTCAATAAATACAGATGGTCCTATGGACACTTCACTACGGTGTGCAGGTGACATTATGTTCATGCTTTTACTAATGGGGGACACAAACAGAAATAAAAACCTGACAGGAGTTCTAATCGCTGACTTAGCCACACTTTGTGTTCAAAGTTAAAATAGGAAATCACGTGTCAGCTTCAACATCAATTTTTTAAAAATCAACAACTCAGTTGAGTCAAAAAAAAAAAAACAACAAGCAGAAATATATTATAGGAAATGAAGCAGTCCCAGATCCCAGCCAACATTATCACTTGGATCCGAGCTCTGAAGAAGATACAAATCTGAGCATTAGTGATAAGCACACGGTAATGCTGTAGCTCTGTTTGATCTTATGTTGTAAATGATCGCAGTGAGAGACACAGGAAAACAAATGGCCGGATAACACACAACACTGGCTTCTTGCTGTCCCCTGACAGACTTCAGCGCAGACAACCAGCGCGCCAAAACCAGCACACAAACTACTTCCGGGTGACGAGATTCACTAGCCGAACACAGGCTCCATGTGATCCGAGATGGGGCGTGGCTACAGTGTGCGGCGTGGCTACAGTGTGCGGCGTGGGTACCGCGCTTTATTTGCATCAGTCACGTACACGAATAATAAATGAGCTGGATAGGAAAGCAGATGCTGTGTCTGCCCTGTGCTCTTGAAGCGGCAGTAACCCCATAATGTGCTAGTGTGCAAATTAGCACATTCTGGGCTACTCACCCTGCAGACGATCTCCTCCAGCGTTGCAGTGTGAGCGCTCTCTTCCTTCACCGGCTATGCCATCATCACCTGGTCTTCCAGGTTTGATGTTTTCTGCTTGTTAATTGGCTGGGCCAGGATGATGTAACTCCTGGTTGGAAGACGTCCAGCGTCATCTATCACTTTTCTCCCCAGCCTGACTGCCCCTGATGTTTCCCTTTAATATATTAGATTTCAGTACTTTTCAGCCTGGTATGTGGGCTTTTCCTATTGCATGCTTCATGCAAATACAATCTGCTTAGGGGTGCCCTCTCATCCAGACCGGAAAGAAAGTGTAATAAAAATGCTGGACCCGCAAGGTTAGTCGTATTGGTGTGCCTGGCCAATTAGGAATGGATGTGAAGAAGTGGGTGTAGGTCAAGGAGTAGGCAAACTGCGGTTGTCTAGCTACTGTGCAAATACAAATCCCAGCATGCATCTACCTTTAGGAGTAATGTGTGGCTGTCAAAGTCTTGCAATGAATTGTGGGATTTGTAGTTTCACAGCAGGGAGTTTGCCCACCCCTGGTATAGGTGATCTAACTATTGGGCAGTTAGCTTCTGCATCCCAGAGGATCTCCCCTGCTTTTCTGTTTGTAGTGTCATATTGCAGGATTCTGAAGTGTGACACGCTGTTTAATAGTCCAGACACATCGCTATTCAATATAGGGTTGAGGGGACAGTATAGAATTAGCCAACATGTTCCGGGGGCTCATACAAATACCCCTTTCATCGCTGTTTACTATGAAAGAACATGTATCAGGACTGTGATGGCTTGACATTGGATGGTGTCTTGTGCAGTGTGTGAGAATGCATATCGCTCTTCAACTGCTGATTTAGTCACAGCCACTGTGAGCTCCACCCCAGGCTAAAGCCCCATTTATTGGCGTTCCTATGGCTAAGATATAACACAACACCATAGCTCTTTCAGATTCCCCCTAAATAGTATAATATTATAGGCATAGGTCAGATGGGGGATTTGTGCAACGTTTCTAGCTGTTACCACTTGAACTTTCAATAACACAGCCTCGCCAAGCTGACTGGGAGAATAGTTTATATCAAATCTGTGTGATCGGCCAGCTGCTAGTAAACATGCATGTCCTCCACATTTTGGGGTGTCTGGATGCATCTCAGGAAAGTGAAACCAGAATTCTGGGCTAATCAAATCTTAACCCTTGCAGTGGGGCTACCGGCACTGCAAGGGTTAAGTGCTCATTTTGCCTAGGGGGGCTCAAATAACAAAGTTACACTAACCCGATCCCTGATCCTGGCTGGCTCCTGGACCGATCCCTTTAGCCTGTCTCCTCCTTTGCTCCAGCAGTCCAAGGTGCTATGAGACATCGCATTCTATACAATGTATAGGACATGAGGACGCAGAGGGACATACCAGCAGTCAGTGCAGTACATATATACTAGCAGCTGGCAGATCACACAGCCCCAGCAGTACAGATTGATCAAAGGATCAGTTAGCCTTGGTGTGAACATCCAGCTGCTAATATATATGTGCTGCACTGACTGCTGGTATGTCCCTTGGCATCCTCATGTCTGCGCTGATTGTGGCAGAATAGCTTGTATAACTTCCCCAAGGTGTGTCTTCTATGTATACCTTCCCCAAGGTGCGTCTTCTATGTATACCTTCCCCAAGGTGCGTCTTCTCTGTATAACTTCCCAGAGGTGCGTCTTCTCTGTATAACTTCCCCAAGGTGCGTCTTCTCTGTATAACTTCCCCAAGGTGCGTCTTCTCTGTATAACTTCCCCAAGGTGCGTCTTCTCTGTATAACTTCCCCAAGGTGCGTCTTCTCTGTATAACTTCCCAGAGGTGCTTGTGTCGTGTTCCCAGCTGACCCCTCCGGCTGCTGTGCTGAATGATGGCACTTGTCTTCAGTGTGTACCCTGCTGGCAGAGACCAGGGCTGTCAGTCAGACCTGACTCCGTATCGTTCATGGTCAGACATCGGGTTTGGGGGATGCTCTGTCGACCACCTTAGCTCAGTGACCACAACACCTATAAAAATGGGACCAAGTGCTACGTACACTTGGTTCCTTGGCGACTCAACAAAGATTTTTAAGATGTGGTGATATTTCTTCTTTAAAGGGGAATATTGAACCACTTGAACACCGGGGTGCTAAACCCCCTTCCTGTCCAGGCCATTGTTCACTATTCAGCGCTGAGGTACTTTGACTCACATCTATTCAGTCATGCAATGCTGTACTGAAGTAAATTGTATTAGAATTTTGGGGGGGACAGATAGAGCTTTCTTTTGGTGGTATTTAATCACCACTTTTTTTTTTTTATTTCTTACTATATCAAGAAAAAAGTACCCAAAATTTTGAATAAAAATAGTTTTCCCGTCATTATATCAAGACTAAAAATTGGGTGCGCCTGTGAAATCACGGAAAACGACCATATCCAAAATTCCTCCATCCAGGGCTGCCCCTTCCTTATATGCCGCCTATGGCAGCACAGAAAGGGAGAAAGAGATTGGGGGGGGTTGTTGGATTGTGTGGCAGCAGATGCTGCTGATAGTGCTGGGGGGTGCTATGCGGTGGCAAGGACAGCTGTGTTAGACAGACAGAGTGCCATGCCTGTCAGCAAATTTCTGTATAGTCCCACTCAGCTCACTGACATCATTGGTTGCCAGGATTTGGGTGGGTCGCCAGCCAGAGCATCCCGCCCAGCTGACTGGCAACCAATGACGTCGGTGAGTTGACAGACAGAGCGTCACAGACTACTGGCCGCCCCTCTGCCATCCTCTCCCCACACCTGCTGCCCCCTAATGAGATGCGGCTTGAGGCGACTGACTCAAGCTGCCTCATTATAGGGACCATGTTGCCACCGCACACTTGGGTACTTCTTGCTGGATTCCCCTTACTATAATGACGAACAAGCTGGGGGAAGGAACCACAGTGGATGGCAGGGGAGCAGATATTCTACACACCCAAAAGTGTGGAATATATGCTGCAGCAAGCGGCAGTTTTTCAACATGCAGGCTGCCAGAAATGCAAGTACATTGCTGACATTATAACAGGGGGGGATTGCTAATAGGATGAGAAAACTCTGAGATAACCTCATTAGTAAGCTGCTACTCCTAAACTAGCCAACTACAAGCTTGAGTGCTCCTTGACCAAGCTGTATTGCTTTAGCACATTAGGGACTTGACTGTGTTAGGGATCGCTGGATAGGCTGAATGGCCCAAGAGAGCTATAACATGGTACTTTATATGTTTTTCAGCTGTTTGCCTAAAGCGTTGCTCTACATTTACACTACTACAGAATAGGCAAAAGTGGGAGCACCCACAAAAGATGTTATCAGTGATACCCCAATTGAAAGAAGTTATTCAGTCAAGCCTATAACTAAAATATAAATTTTTGGGTGGACTGACCCTTTAACATGTAAATTAAGCAAATCAATTTATGTATGATGTAAATTACATAGTTTTTCAAACTTAAAAAACACTGATTACCATGGCAACCCTTCTGAGACCACTATAATTTCCTCCCTGTTGTTGATTGCTTGCAGTTTCACTAAAACGGCTCACCAGAGGAGCTTTAAGGAATCTAAAATAAAGCTGCAGAAATGCTGCCCACTGCGCGGAAGAGGAAAATTAAACACATTTTTTAAATGTCCTGGCATGACACATTACTTAAATGGATTCTGGCAGCTAGGGTAATACTGAAATATAAGAATGTGATATTATTACTGTATAGAAGGTTCCGTATAGCTTTTAACCTTTTCTAGAATTGTGGCACTGCGCGCTTCAATTAAAAGAGTGCTACATTGTATTTATGTTTTACTAAGTTATCATCAGGTTAGTCATTTTATTGAGTATTTTCTGTAATGTTGCCTTCTTCCAAAGGTTTAGATAATGCAGCACTGTTGTTTTAGGGCCGCAGCGTTTTACCGCAGTGCTTTACTGTGTTGCTAGTGTCTGCTGAAGTGACAGCAGTGAGCCACGGTGTCTTGCGTCGTTACAACGCAAAGAATTGGTTGTTTACTTTTTTTTTTAAACTTTATTTGGAGTGCACAAACTCTACACTCCATTCAGGTCCCCTCGCAGTAGCACGGTGTGCTACGATTTTTTTGCACCGCAGTGTGAACAGGGCAATTTCAACCAGCTTTCCATTGCAAAAATGACTAAACGGGTCGGACAGAGTAAGCTACAATCTTGCTTGTATTAAAATGAGAAACCTGGTGGTAGGTTGCCTTCATCCATTCCATCTATAAGTTGCAATCAAGTGCTAGCTGAAATTGCTACCAAATTTCCTAGTGTACTGTATGGAATAAGGGGAGATTTATTAGCTTTACAGCACAGCAAGGCAGTGCAAAGAAGAAGCACTGTGACAAATCTACATGAAAGATGCAGGCAGTCCCCGGGTTACGATCAAGATAGGAACTGTAGGTTTGTTCTTAAGTTGAATTTCTATGTATTTAATTTGTATTGTTGCACTTTAAGCAATGTTAAAATCGCTGCTCCTTTAAAAAACGGTATTTTTTTAACCCCTTGCCATCCGCCTATTGTAAAATGACGGGCGGGCGGCGGATCCTTCCCGGCGGGGTCACATAAATGTACGTAATTTTTTTTCCCGTCGGGAAACTACAGCCGTTACCGGCTGTTACACATACAAGCGATCGGCAGCTCTATAGCCGTCCGATTGCTTGTATGTGCCGCCATGTGCGCCCCCCCCCCTCCCGCAGATCTTCCACTTTGCTGATCTCCCTCCGACGTCTGAATGCAGAAGTGATGTGTATTACATCACTTCCACTTTCACCTGTCAGTCCTCTGGCTACCAGAGAGAAGAAGCTGATGAAGCAGATCTCTGCTGTATCAGCTTCTTTGGGGGTCCCCAGGGGACATTAGGGGTCTTGGAGACCATAAAGAGGACCTGTCAGTGTGCCCGTGCTATCACATAAGGGGATTGTTAACTCCCTATGTGAGAGCAATAACGTTAAGTGTAAAAAATAAAAGTCACATATAACGAAATGTTAAAAAAAATGATGTCCCCCATGTATACGCATATATAAATGTAAATATGCGCCAAAGCGCGAAAGCGACACTTGCGGTACACATGTTACATATGGCCGCGAATGTCGTAGTGAGAGCAATATTTTTAGGGCCATCAATCACTGATAACAATAAACTGATGAGCGGTAAAAGCTTGTCGCCTATGGCCAATTTTGGGTATTGTCGTTTTTTGAGGTTTGTCGGGCACATGCAATTTTAAAGCTTGGCATGTTTGGTGTCTATTTACCCAACGTGACCCCATCTTTTATATTTTACCCAAAAATTGGGTATTATTAAATGTTTTATAATTTAATATAGGGGAAACAGTTTTTTTTTCAAAATTTACAGTAATTTTTCCTTAATATAGTAAAAAATAGAAACCCCCAGTGGTGATTAAATACCACCATAAAAAGCTCTATCTTTTCCCAAAATTGTAAAAAATTAAATTCAGTACAGCGTTGCACGACAGAATAAATGTCAGTCAAAGTACCACAGCGCTGAATACTGAAAAATGGCCTGGACAGGAAGGGGGTTTAACACCCCGGTCATCAAGTGGTTAAAAGTTTTTTTTTTTCATTGATTCATGTCCCCCAGGGCAGTACCCGGATCCCCATACACTTTTTATGGCCAATAACTTGCATATAAGCACTCTTAAATGGGACAATAGATGTGCATTGAGTTCAAGTTCGAATTCGAACCTAACTCGGACCTTTCGGCTCATCACTAGTTGCCAAGCAGTAATGTAATGATGTACAGTATTTGGGCCACAGAAATGAATTCAAGCTGGAGTTTAACCTGCTTATTTTTTGCCTTCCCTGATTCTGATTCCTTCCTTATCAATAATAATTAAATTTTTTCAATAAAACCTTTTTCATTACATATCTTTTTGTATGTCCTAACTGGGTCTCTGCTTCTCTATAAAGTTTTGGCAGGCAGACCATGACTGGTGGGATGGGCTGGCACTGGTTTCTGAAAACATCACAGCACTCTGCCTCAGTACTTCTCTGTGCTGGCTCTTGGGAGAATCTATGCAATTACCATGCATAACTCTAGGGCCCCCTTTCACATGAGTGGTCCGATCGGGTCCACCTGTCAGTTTTTTTAGTGAATGAATAGGCCAAATGCCAATAGTGGGTCATGGTCCCCACTCCCTGCTCTATCCACCAGTATGACAATAACTACACGAAAATAAATAAACAAAAAGATAAAAATGTATAGATAATATAAGATCAAAATTTTAACAAAAACCATATATCCTTCCACCAACCACCAACCTAGTTGTCCCTAGAATAAGAGGCAAGGGGAAATCTTCCAAAGGGGACAACTGCGTAAGAGGGGAATTACCCTAATTTTGGGAGATCTCCAAGTTCCATGTCTGGGAAAGGCAGTAAAGAAAAATGTCACCAATGGACATAAATAGCAAAAAAACAAAACCAGTAGGGGGTTAAACCCTTCCCTACTCTACACAAAACGTCAAAAATGTTTTGGCTTTGTATACACTATAACCTTTTCTGCGTCTTAGGGACTGGTAGAGCCATGTGGACCCCACAAAACTATACGCATTTCCTTGTAGTGAGAGTTGTTCCTTCTATTTACAGTTAAGCACTCCTTCCTGGAGTACTTTCATTTGTTTGCAACAAGAGAAAATATGATCTTGTAACAGTAAAATGCAAATTGATTTTCCAGTACTTACAGGGTAAAAAAATGCTTAACATATCATTGTCTAGCATAACTTAGGATCCCCTTTGCTTTATCCCCTTTGTTATATGTTCTTGCCCAGGGTTTAGCACAGCACTGTCATATACAAATGTAGCCTTATGACTCATGCAAACAGGCATAATGAATATGCACATATCTACACTGGATTTTGCTGCCAGAAGTTGGTAGAAAAATCCAACACAGTGATGTCAAATACTCACATTTATGTGTGTAAACATGCAAAAAGTTTTTAGAAGCATTAGACTTTTCATTAGAGATGTGCATTCCGATTCAGACAAACTTACTGAATCGCGAAATTACGTTGATTCGGAGGTTCGTCAGAAAGTAAAATAACAAATTTTTATATGCCTGAATATACAAAAAATATATTTGGCCACATAGCAGTTCATTCCATATAGGCACCGCCAGCATGCTGCATCCAAGATGGCGTCGCCCATACATGTGTATGGCGTCGCCCGACACCAGCGTCATGTGACGTCATACACCTGGCCTCCAAGATGGCGCAGAAATCATTGTTGGCCAATATAGCTGCCGCACGTTCTGTTTTTTAAATGTTCAGATTACGAGGTTTGAATTTGAAACAGCATAATTATTCACTTCATTAATGAAAAGGTTTTTCCCTTTTTTATGCCGTGCATATGTCTATTTTTCGTCCACTCCTCTAGCTCATTTTTAATTCCAAAATGACCAGTATTCATATATTATGTTTTTAATAATGAGGGCTCATGCAGACGGGTACCAGAAACACTGCTTTCAGATCTATATAGCATTGTTTTTGGGTTTTTTTTAATGGATCTGAACACAGCTTTATTATGGACAATGTATCCATACACATAGTGGTGTTTAGCTTTATAATCTAGAGCAGAGTTCAGCAACGTAAATAAATGCCCGAGATGAGTATTTTGACGTAATTTACTTGTCTAGACACATATACATGTGTAGGAGCATCCATTTTTTCTGGTGGATACAAAGTATATGAATCTTATAATTACTACAGTATATAGGAAATCCTGCCTGTACAAGAAGTATCCAGTGCCCAGACCTGCCCTGTGTATGCCCTTGAGTTTCTCTGCTGTGTCCTGCAACCTTGTGCTACTGCAAACCATGGGCAAGGATGTGTTACAGTCATACCAGCACCATCTGACAATGTAAATTACGGCTGCTGTATCAGACTGGTAAGCAGGCCACAAGGGACATCTTCCAGGATCTCAGAGATCCACTACTGCTGCAGCACCCTGCCGATGATGGAAGACCTCGGAGGGGGTGTGATATCCACTCCCACATCTCTTGGCCTGCAACTCTGCTTAAAGGAGAACTATGGGGTTAAGGCTTTTCCCCATAGTTCTCCTTAGGGTAACGGGAGGACATAAACTAGCGTCCTCCCGTCACCCTAAGCTCAGTATACCGCGAGCTACAGCTTGCGGTATACTGAGACGCCACAGTATACCTCAAGCTACTGCTCGCGGTATATTGAGACGCCGCAGCTGAAGCGGATCCAGACAATTATGTCTGGATCTGCCCAGCTGCGTGAGTGGCAGCTGTCTCTGCCTATCTAGAGGCATAGCCAGCTGTACCCGCCCCCTCCCCCGTCCGATCCGCCGGTCAGCGCTGGCAGATCGGAGGGGGGAATCCAGCCCCTCCCCTGTCACGGCTCTTTGCCGTGACAGGATCGAGAGGTGAGCGAACGCCGGTATGTGTTCGCTCACTTCTCGATCTACTGAGCCGACCTGTGACAGTTTCATTGTCACAGGTCAGCTAGAACTATGAGGTGAGTGAAAAGCACTCACCTCATAGTTCTCCTTTAATGCAATGTTCTTCTACAACCCAAGATGCAGACCCTTACAGTGCCTGCTGCCTCTTTCATTTGACCTGCTTTCTGCCTTCCTCCAGAGCCAAGTACCAGCATGGACTATCCTCCTCCCACTCAGATGCATTCCTACCCATCTTTCCTCCCTCCATCCCCTGTTCCACACAATCCTACTCAGCCCCAATCCTATTCCTCAATTGATTTCACCCAGCCCTGTGCCCACCCTTCCTTCCTGTTACCCCTATTACCACAATCAGTAAACATGTTTAGGTGGCATATTTTTTCTATCAACAATTTTTTTTTTTTTAAGTCATTTTTTAATTTTTCCGAGTGCGACTCATTTTCTTTGTAGGTAAATTGAATATGTTAGGAATGAAAGCCTTATCCCACACACATGAAATGACCCAGTCTAGCATGCGTGGCAAGGCTCCTATTAAATAGGAATAGGGGCCTTACTGCACAGGCCTAAATGAAGGCAGTAAATGTCAAGCATGTGAGGTAATGCTTCAGTTCCTAGGAAATGGGAGCTTTGCCACACACACGTGAAAGGAACAGTGAGTGCCTAGCCCAGGGGTGGGCAACTCTGGCCCTCTAGCTGTACTTTAACTACAAATCCCAACATGCCTCTGGAAGTCATGCCTGTAATTGTCAGTCTTGCATTGCCTCATGGGACTTGTAGTTCCACAACAACTGGAGTTGCCAATCCCTGGTCTAGTCTGTGGAGTAATGCTTCCATTCCAGGGAATAGAAATGCACATGCTTGAAAGCAGACAGTGAGTGTCTAGCGTGTGGGGTAAGGCCCCCATTAAGTAGGTGCGGTTTTGGGCGTTTTTAATTGCATTTCAGCACTGAAACGCAATTAAAAACTCCCATAACCTCCCTTTTGGGATCAGTGCGGTAACCACGCTGATCCGCAACCGCCCTGGTGTGAATGGGCTCTTACTGCACATGCTTGTAAGGAGTAAGTATCAAGTGTGTGGGCTAATTCGTAAATTCCCTGTGAATAGGAGCCTTACCGTACACATTTGAAAGGAGCCAGGCATTTTTATGCGTGTTTGGGAGGGTAAGGCTCCCATTCACTTGCAATGTAAGGCTTACACAAACCGTTGGGCAATGACTGCCTCTATGTTACAAATGCACCATGCAGTCAGCCACCCACATGCTCACCAGTTGGTGAGCTGCAGGAAGCTGCCGTGGAGCCATAGCATACAGCATGAAAATCTCTTAATGTTCCCACTGTGCACTATGCAATTGTTTTGCATAAAATGTATTTATATTACATTTCACAGGTGCACAGGGTGTCTAAGATATGATTTGAGAATACAATGGTACACAGTAAAACCATTTTGTTTGCCATACTGCAATTGCTGTGAAATGACAATTCTTACCATTTAGGACGTTTTATAGAGGAATACTTTATGTTTGAAGAAAAAAAAACATTTAACAGGAAATAAGGATTTAAACATGAGGCTTTTTATTAGCCAATAAAATCAAACTCTCTTTCTTTAGGGTAAACTGAATGTTCTAAGCAGGGTTCTGGGCTGAAAGGTCTGAAGACCCTCTCTCCTTTCCCTTATGAAATTATGGAGCGTGCAGCAAGCCAGCACCACTTTGATTTTGTTCTTGCGAAAAGCAGAATACGACACTTAGCACTACAGAGTTCAAAAGTGCACTCCACCATCCAATGGGCCCAGCTCATTCAGTAGTGAAGATCTGCTCTTTATGGCTAAGTCCATGTTCACTTTAGGGGCGCATCAGGTTCTCCACCAGTCCAAATGCCTCATCTGCCACAATCACATATGGCATCCTTCCTCCCATTACGGACTTCCTAAGGATGCAGGAATCTCCTTGACTCCCATAGGCCCGCACATCAATTGCCACAAAAAAAAGTGGGCATCCACTTAATCCAATAGGACGATAGAAAGTATTCATGGTAGTTGGAAGACTCAGACCCAGAGTTTGGTCAGGAGTAGGTATCGCACAGAGTACATGCATTAGGGGTGCACAACACACAGTGCACAGGGGTGAAAAGAGTGTAATCCAGTTTACAGAGTACAACGGAAATTACCCCCTTCTTCCCACTACAGCTTCCTCTTTAAAGGAGAACTATGAGGTGGGTGCTTTTCACTCACCTCATAGTTCTAGCCGACCTGTGACAATGAGACTGTCACAGGTTGGCTCAGTAGATCGGGAAGTGAGCACATACCGACGTTCGCTCACTTCTCGATCCTGTCACGGCTCTCTGCCGTGACAGGGGAGGGGCTGGATCCCCCCCTCCCCGCTCCGATCCTCCAGCGCTGACTGGCGGAACGGACAGGGGAGGGGGCGGGCACAGCTGGCTCTGCCTCTACATAGGCAGAGCCAGCTGTCACTCACGCAGCTGGGCAGATCCAGACATAATTGGCGGGATCCACTTCAGCTGCGGCGTCTCATTATACCGTGAGCTGTAGCTCGCAGTATACTGAGCTTAGGGTGACGGGAGGATGCTAGTTTGTGTCCTCCCGTTACCCTAAGGAGAACTATGGGGAAAAGCTCTAACCCCATAGTTCTCCTTTAAGTCCAGAGTCCCCCAAATACAGATCTCTCGCTTAAGTCCCAAATCCCCCCACCCTCCAGTACAGAACTCTCTCCAGCTCAAATTCCTGCACCCACAGTATGGAGCATTCCCCCTCTCTCCTTGAAACAGACCCACCAAACCAAAAGGCTGCTGGTCATGGCATCAGGACCCAGGTAATCCCACAAAAGATGTGGAGGAGGACTATTCTGACCATCACTATAAAGAAGGACTTAACTGACCATCAATGTGAAGGGGTACTTTTCCACAGACCACCAATGTTTAAGAAGCACTTTACCTTTGACTTTAGATGTAAAGGGACAATTCTCCACTGTCTTCACTGTGTATATTTCTTTCCTGATTATTATTATTAATTATTGCATTTCATGATTATTTCTGACATAACATAATTTTGATGCTTACAGTATAGGAGTGCTAAAAATATGATCAGCATTGGGTGTCAAATACTCTAGGTACACCACATGCTTATTCTTTTATTTATTATTATTATTATTCCTATTGATGGACCTGTGCCTTTATTCAACCTCAAATACTATGTAACTATTCTTAACCAATAGTAACATGTGCTATGGATATGACCTTTGTTAGAAGGGGATCCCTGAGACCATACAGCACGCACATCCGTGCAGAAACCTGTGCTTGGGAGGGACAGCTGGTGCGTGTGACTGTGTGCAGCCGCCTGTACAGCTCAATCATAGGACGTGGCTGCATATAGCTACACACCGATCCAAACGTGCACATCCATACAGGTACAGATACACACCCTTGGATGCAGGTAGTCTAAAGTACATCTTTATTGGTTGACCTGTTAGCTACATGAATTAAATTAAATGATATCTATAGTTAAAATGTTCTGCTGAGTTTTGGAAAATGTAGGGAAAAGATAAACCCTCTGTCGAGTTTTTAATGTTGCCTTTGTCCCCACTAAGGAGATTTACCTTCTCTATTTGCCCAGGTGACCATTGTGACCAGTACAGAAGAAGAAAAATGCAATATTTTACAGTTGTCACTGGAACTGGAAAAGAAGATTTTGCCTCAATTTTGTAGAGATTTTCCTTCACTTCCCGTTGTGCTTCTGGTATAGGAAATGATGGGAAATCTTCCCACTGGATAGCAGGAAAGAAATGACTCTATTACTATGCCTACTGACTCCCTTAGGGGTGTCTTATAATGTTTGCACAGTATCATGCTTATGCAATGTGCAGGCAGACGTCTGATGTGAAGGGAGCTCCTAATCTAAAGGGGAGCTATGATGTGAAAGGGGAATCTGACATTAAAAGGGATGCTGATGTGAAGGGGGGCTTCCAATGTTGAGTGGGGGAACTCTGATGTGAAAGGAGAGAGCTCCTGATGTGAAGTGAGCTCCTATTGTAAATGGGGAGTCCTGATATAAAGGGGGACTCTGATGACATGAAGAGGGCTACTGATGTCAAGGGGGGCTTCCAATGTTGAGTGGGGCTTGTATGTGAAGGAGGAACTCTGATGTGAAAGGAGAGAGCTCCTGATGTGAAGGGAGCTCCTAATGTAAATGGGGAATCCTGATGTAAAGGGGGACTCTGATGTGAAGGGGACTCGGATGTGAAAGGAGAAAGCTCCTGATTTGAATGGAGTTCCTAATGTAAATGGGGACTCCTAATGTAATGTGGAGCTCCTGATTTTAATTGGGGACTCTGATGTGAAGGAGGGAACCCTATCATTTTGTGTGGGGTATCCCCTTAAAATCCATACCAGACCCCTAGGTGGGATAAAGGGCTGGTATGGATTGTGGAGAGGCCACATCATTTTTTAACGTACTTTTTTTACTGGAGCGTCTCAAGATTTCGCATACTTTTGAAGGGTGCCGTGGCTGAAAAAATGAGAATTTGAGAAATGCTGCCTTACTGTATCCAAAACGAAAACATATTTGATTCTATTTAGGTTTATTTATGAAACTGTAGGGACAGCGATAGAGAGGAGATGGAGTGCTGCAATAGATAACATCGTTTTTTCCCTCTGGTTTGATTTGTTTACCATCTGGGGCTTTGCCTTGTGTAGACAGGCACAATTATTAGTAAGTCACAGGACGGACAGGCCCCAGGGGTGCAGGGTCTGGTGGCTCTGTAACCACAACCAGCAGCTGCTCTCCATCCTTCACACCCTTTATGTGCCGGAGACAAAGCAGCATCACTAAGCTGACATCGGGCTCAATTCACAAAGCTTTAACAAAAGGATGCAGCTTTAGCCACGCGACTGTAATTTACAAATTTCATTGGACTGAAAATTAGTTTTGCTTTTTGAAAACCTTTTAGATTGCAAGCTCTCACGGGGAGGGCTCTCCTAACCATATTGTATTGTAACTGCCTTCCTGTTGGCGCTATATAAATCCTTAATAATAATAATAAAGTATACTTGTTCTGGTGTGTTAGCGTCATAAATGAAAGGCTAATGTTATCTTTAATACCATGTTCCATTGTTCTACCCATATTTAGGCTGTAATATCAAACAGCCCCCAACCTAAACCTGCCCCCCTACTTACCTGAATCATGGATTGCTTCTCCTCTCTGTATTTTTGAATTCATACAGTCATGTCATTCACTCACAGGTCCATTCACAGGATCTGCAGCAGGGGGACTTGTAGTTCTACATGGGCTTCATGTGCGGCAAAGTCACCACATTGGGGGGGGATTCATGAAAACTGGAGCAGACAGTTTTCTTATGGCAACCAATCAGCTTCTCTCTTCAGTGTGTTCAGTTAAACTTTGTAAATGAAAGAGAGAAGCTGATTGGATTCCATGGGCAGCCGTTCCAGATTTTGTCTGCTCCTGTTTTAATTAGACGTGTAAATTTTGTTTTGTTCCAAATGGATATTCGTACAAATTTCCTTAAATTCGAACATTCGGATGCATCCGAATTCTAACGTGTCCGAATGTGAACGAATCCGAGGGCTTGTTCAACAAAAATTCATATCCATCCGAATTCCATTCAGAAGGAAACTAATTTGGACATGTAATTGTTCTCTGGCCAATCAAATGGTTTTTTTGGGGGCTGTTGGGGGCTGGATTACAGGGCTGGACTTCGTTCCGAAATGAAAATTCGGACGGATCAGAAATCTGAATAATGAACTGAATCAAACTTCGGATCTGAAATCTCAAAAACAATTCAGATTGTATCCAAAAGAAACACATTTTTTTTCAGGGTCACATGTCTAGTTTTTATGAATACCCCCCATTGTGGTCTATATTGATAACTTACTCCAGCTCCATAACTGTAGATCCATACAGACCGAAGGCTGGGGGAATAGTCTACAGGAGTATTACACTGTGATCCATTGAGGCACCAAGGCAAAAAATTATTAAATGCACATTTTTCTTTCTTTCTTTCTTTCCTTTCTTTTCTTCCTTTCTTTTCTTCCTTTCTTTCCTATAGTGCACAGATTGGGTCCAGAGAAATGCATAGTCCTAAGCTGCATGAAAACATGGCCAGAGGTGACTACACGTCCAGTATAACTAGAACCCTGCATGTGGAACATCTGCAGAAATAAAAACCAGAATCCTTTTGACACTATGATGGCTTGGAGTAAGGTCACCTTGAAATCAGAGCACGTAGAGATGTGATTGCAGGTAGGTGCTGCTGAGCACATGCGATCTGATCTGGATCTAGAACTCCCTATGACCCTGGATTTTGCAGACTCCAGTCCTCGGGCTCCATCAGTCCGGGATTTCCTTTACATCACCACATCTCTTCTTGTAGCCCCTGGAGGCAGGTACTGAGCCTGCAAACCATGGACTGCCTCTCTGAATAGGGAATGCCGCATCAGCACCAGCAGCATCAACAGAAAAACAGAAGCCCTCGGAGCGGGCACGGCTCTAAAGCCAGCATTTTGTTCAGCCATCGGGCAGAGCAAGGGGGTCGGAGCTGACTGGTGCCAGCGTGCGTTGCCTAGTGACAGGTGGATGTCAGTCTGGAGAACTGGGAGTGGCACTGCCAGGCTTTGTATCCCCGCACACACCGGCACATTGCAGTCTGCCAGGGCAGGGAGAACATCTTTCACTGTGAAATGCTGTATTGGCTGAAGGAAGAAGAGATGTCACACCAGGAGCTAACACAGAGGCTTTCCACTGTCATCACCCATGTCGGTAAGAGATCGGGCGAGGCTGGGGATGGAAACATGCCAAGAGATAGCAGGATGTCAGAATCTTCCTCAATGGCAAGCTCACATGCCAGCATGACCAGGTCATTGCTATCAGGATGGAGCTGCTGAACTCCAACTATTACAATCATACTGACCATTCACAAATATGAGATGGATGGATCTTGTCTGATGTGTGCATGTCATTTATTTAGAATGGGATTTCTCAGTGAGAGAGACAGTAGAAGCATCCATTCAATAAAATGATGGCAAATAGATTTTTTTAAAAAATATAATCTTAATTGGAAATAGAATTTGAAAAGAATGAGGCAAATAAAATCGTTCTTTGATGTGATTGTGATGTGGAAGATGTAAAATAAAAAAAAACAGAGACTAAGCTAGCAGAGGCAGATACCATATGTGATAGAATGGTCATGTAATGATTGTCTGTATCATTGTTGCTATAACATGTTGCGTTATTTTGAAATGAATTTGTTTATTTTGATGCATTCATTCTAAAATATGTATTTTTTTCTTTCTGGAAATATTAAGCAGCTGGTGATGGTCAGATGCTACTAATGATTCCATGATATTAATTATGATTCCAGGATATTAATTATCCATGGTCAGGTCATTCACTTCGTCACCTGCTGGGAAATCCAATGACTAGGTCAGGAATGGTCATCCCCTGCCTACAGCAGTCCATTGTGTGATAGTGAGATGAGAGGTGATTGCAGCAATGGCATGCCGATCACTGACATCATGAATCATTCTCCAAAGGGAGTCAGTGTAGTGAGAGAGAGTCTGGGAGCTGTATTGGCAGCAGGAAGTGGGAAATGAAAGCGGAGGCCGGTTATTGGAACTCTTGTGTCATACAATTGGTTTTTTTCTCCTCCTTGTGAAAATGCCCATTTTCTGGCTGGTAATGTGACCCTCTGGCTTACCTACGTAAAGCAGAAATCCAGGCACATCAAATCTTAAAAAAGAACTCCAGGAAAAAGTTCAGTAACCCTTGCAGTGGTCGCTACCCCCGCACTGCAAGCGTTAAGTGGTCGTTTTTTGTCTAGGTTTAAAAAAAAAGTTATCCACCTGAACCGCAGAGCCGGCTTGTTCTTAGACCGTCCCCCCCCCCCCCCCCCCTCCCCAAAGCTCGAAGGGCCCACAGCAT
>NW_017306297.1:3342131-3346668 GCF_000935625.1 Nanorana parkeri
ACGCGCGTTGTTTTTATACCCCCCCCCCCCCCCCCCTCCTCTGCAGAAGTCTGAAGGTGCCCATGCACTTTACAATTATCGTTCGCAAAACGAATGCGATCCGTTTTGCATCCGATAATCGGCCAGTTGATGGGAAGAGCACGATCGCAATGACTGTACAACTGGCCGGTTTGGGTTGAACTGGCAGACTAGAAAACTTTCATCGAAATGGATGAAAATCGATGGATTTGTGGCGTTTGCGTACAACAAACATCGCAACATGAACACTGCACATGTGCAAGCGAAAATCTGTTCTGTTGATTGTCGAAATTTGGCCAGTTAGTATTGCTGACGATAGATTGTCGAAATCTACATTGGTCTGTGCATGGTGGGCTATTTGTGCGGAAATTGAGCAAGGGTGCGATGACGACACAAATAAAATTGAATGGTAATTGTAAGGTGTATGGGCACCTTAAGGTCCTGTAAATCATCCGGTTTTATACACTTTGTATAGATGTGATGACAACCAGGAAGATTCCAATGATGCAGTGGAGGAGGAGACAGGCTGGAGGGAGCTCTGTGACAGCTGGCTGGCTTGGAGTTTCGGGTGAGTATAAGTTTGTTATTTTTAAACGTAGATGAAAATGAGCACTTAACCTTTAGGCCCCGTTCACATATAGCGAATTGTCGCGCGATTTCCGCCGCGATATCGCGCATTTTTGCCGCGCGATATCGCGAGAAGTCGCCGGCCAATGCTATTCAATGGAGCTGTCTTAACTCCATGTCGCGCGTCGCTCGTCGCGGTCGCAAGTCGCTTCTACCGGACCCTTTTTTCGGCGGATTTTGCGCGATTTTGCTTTTTTTCTATGGAGCCCGACGGAGAAGGTCGCGCTACCGTCGCTGGATCGTCGCTGGAACGTCGCCCCGAAAGTCGCGCTATCCCGGCCCGCGGCAAAGGTATGTCGCTATATGTGAACGGGGTCTTACAGTGCGGGGGTAGCCAAACTACAGCCAAGTACACTCGACTAGGACCATCCCCAATCCTATCATAGCAGATATTAACACATGTTTAATGTAGTCCGTGTATTGTCTGAAAAGAATAATTAGGTCAATTGAACCAGTAGGACCTACCAGGCAATATGTTGTTTAAGCTTGTAGCGAAATACAAGGCTATAGATTTTGGAATCAGTTGGGCACTCCACAAGTGTTTGCAGCTAGTGATCTTGGTTGGAAAACGCCAATATTGATTGGGATAAAACTGCCAGGCCTATTCATAACATACAAAACATGTATAATCAATTCTGAATTGAGGAAGCTAGTCAGATGACCAACTAAACATCTTCATGAAAAATACAGAAAGTCCAGTTGCTTTGATTTTTTTTTTTACAGAAATGCCATTACCTGGATAAATGAGAACCTTCAGAGACATAAAATAACAAAGCTATACTTACCCAGACCACAATCCTGGCTGGCTTCTTCACCACTCCATTTAGCCTCCAGCCGTCTTATCCCTCCGCTACAGTGATGGTATTTTGGTATGTCCCTCGGCTTCCTCACATTCTATACACTGTATGGGATGTGATGACTCACAGGATCTTAGACTGGTGGGGTGGAGGGAGAGAGAGGATGAAGGGACTGTGTAAGAGGAAGCCAGGATCGAGGTTTTGGGTGAGTATACCTCTGTTATTTTAGCTCCCTGGACAAAACCATAATTTAACCCTTGCAGTGAAGGGGTAGCCCCACTGCAAGGATTAAGATTTGATTTGGCTGGGTGTGTAAATTTTCTGTAAATAGCTGTGTGTTATGTGTGGAGAGCTGCTCCAGTTGTTTCCCCTGCTCACTACTTCCCCATTCACAAATGCCTTGTATTTTCTTCAAAGAGCTTCCTTTACTATCCAGTCTGGGTAAAAATATTGTAAACTATCAGAATATCAGGGTTATATATTGGCATTTATTTCTGTGGCAAACTGCGGGTTACAATTCGTTTTTTAACAGGTGCAGGTAGATTTTCAGTTAGAGAATGTGGGGGGCACTTTGAACCAAATTACATTGTGTGTCCTGGCTGGATTTGTCTACAACTCACAGAATGAATGACAGGATATTGTGCCTAGCAGGGGTGTGTTAATGTTCAGGTAGAGCATTGGTGGATGGAGCACGGGCTGCTCCATCCATGCATCTCCATTGGTGGATGGAGCACTGCTGGACCAAATGATGTTGTGGGCAGATGGCAGTATGGCAGAACAGATAGGCTTCAGTTTTTTACTATGGGCTCAAAGCTTTATGGAGATGCATGTATCATGTAAACAGTGCATCTAAAAACACAATGCAGACACACACAGCATGCTCTATCTGTCTGTCTGTCTGTCTGTCTATATCTACATATTTATCTGTCTATCTATCTGTCTATCTGCCTATCTATCTTCATATAGGTGTATGGGCACCTGGGTCAACGACGACCTGCTCTAGGCCCCTATGCAGCTGGGTAGCAACATAACACTTCTAAAAGTGATCTATTGGTGTTTGCAATCAGTTATTTAAACTGGTGCTGGGACGAATAGCTGCTATCCCAGCACTGTTTTAAAACTGCGGCAGGGACTCCCGTGGTAAAGAAACATCAGTATGGGCAACAACTTCACTTTTATCTTTATTATTTCTTCTGTTATAATGAGTCAGATTGAGTGTTTCTGACTAGAAAGCAACAGTAAAAAAATGGGAGTGTTACCTAAAGTGGTACACACTGCACACCAGCCAATGGGGGCTCATAAAACGGAAAATTGTATACTTACCTACTGGTAATTTTCCATTACTGACTCCAGTACATGGCAGCATACAGACCATTGTATGCTGCCATGTAGGGTGTCAGGAGATACTAATATCAAATCACATTTTTTTAGAGATGCAGCTTGATGCTCCTTTGGTAAACACATACCGGCAGATTCAGCATTCCCTTGTTTTACCTATGGTGGACTGAGGTTATCATGTACACATACTGCACAGGACTGCACTTCACTGGCCACATAGATTCAGCTCTGTACAGGTTTGGCTACCAAGTGAATTGTTGTGCTGTACTGCAAATGCATGACCACTCCAGTTCATGTGCCAATGTTCTTAAACACTTTTAAAAATATGTGCCAAGCTGCCTGTTGGAAAATAAGGGTTGGTCTTTATCTTAATGGACTTTATTTAACCAAGCAGTGCAATAAATCAGTTTTGAAAAAAAAACAGTTTCCCTGAGCTGACAGATTTCTATATGCTCAGGTCACATCAGTGAAAGATCATTTCTGATTGGTTGCTGTGGGTAAATTCAGGGGTCCACAAATCAATATCGAATCCAGGAGCTAGCAGGATTTTTGTTTTAGGAGCCAGCTCCATTGACAACAACTAGAGAAAACATCAAAAGTTAGGCACCAACTGTCATTTTTAGGTAGCATCGGCGATCTGGCCCGTGGGATTTGTCCATGCTTGGGTTAATCATTAGTGTTTATGCTTTCTTTCTGAAAATTTCCACTCAGGACTAACAAATCAAAAATGTCTAGAAAAAATAAAATTATATTTTACCTATTTCATTCTTCCTTTTATTTTTAACCCTGCAATAGAAAAATTGCAGCTGGAATCTTGGATTGGTAAAGTGTAGATCTGATTTTATTTTTGTAGATATATAAAAACCTCCCCATATTATTTTACAATACTTTTCCATGGGAATATAAATCTGATCCCCTCCTTCTCCTTCTACAGTACCCCAGAAGCTGCAAGCTTCATGATGTTTTCCGAACGTGTGTTATCGCGCATTTGTCACTCGTTGACATGTGAGCAAAGACACTCGTTTTGCCTGCTGGATTTGGGGTGCCGATAACAATGGCATCACAAGTGTGTCACGTGTTTCAATGCACATGCTTTGGCACGCGCAGCAAAGTGTGACCGGGGTCTTAGAGTGTTTGGGAATACCCCAACTGTATTACAAAAAGGTTTAGTTTTTACTCCACAAAGCTGAATGGACCCATGTTAACATGATGTTACAATCAAAAGGTTATTAAGCTATTTCTAATCATTTAAATATATGCTGCTCTTTGATCTTTAAAAGTTTTCGTTTCCTGCAGAATCAGCTGGTATCCTGACCACTGGCCCTGATGTCCTGTTTTAGGGTGGCTCCTTTCCCATGTAAGGTCCTATGGAGCCACCCTTGTGTGTGTGCTAGTAGGCTGTGTGTCTCCACAAACACACAGGCACAGCAAGGGAAGCCTGCTCCCTGCTCCCCTCTCCTCTCCCCTCCTTCTTCCCTCCATCCTTCTTAGTTCTCCAAGCTAGTAGATGGACAACTGCTAAAGACTGCTCTGTCTTTTGTTATGGTGTACTGGACAGGAAGTTCAGGGTAGCCAAGCAGAGAGAGTAGGAGCCAGCTGTTTAGAAACATGATGACTAAAAGTCCCCGTTGGCACCTAGGTGTTACAAACAAGCTACAAAATGCCCAACACAAGAAATCCCATGATTTTCAATGACCCCTGTTCACACCTGAGCAAAAAGTACATGAGCTTCTTTTGGCAGTTTGCAGCTGCCCCCC
>NW_017306297.1:3346728-3409014 GCF_000935625.1 Nanorana parkeri
GGCAGCTGCCGCCTCCCCCCCCCCCCCCCCCCCCATCATAGACTTCAATGGAAATGACAGGAAACGAACGAACAAGCGTTCTGTGCATGTTTTTGTGCATTTTCGCAAAAAATGCACTAAACACGCTAGACGAGAACACGCGATAATATACGCAAAACGATGACGCCCAGGTGTGAACGGGACCTAGTGTTTTGCCAAAAATGTTAAAGATACTTTTCTGGCCAATTTATAATTGTGTCTATGGATTAATTTTTGAAGAAAGGTTTAAGAGTTTAATATTACCTTAAGTCTATGGGCAGGTGGATGGAAATGGACATGCTTCCGTTTACATCCAATTACCTCTGATCCAGTCATGTTAAGGTATGAAAAAATTGAAAAGAATGCATGCATTTTCCTTTTTGGATGCTAAACAATGTAAATGGACACAAGTCCGCCCGCTTATAGACTAACATTGAAATTCTGATCAGATCTGCCTGAAAAACTGACAGTTGACAGTTTCAGTAACATCTCAGGTTTGCCGTGCCCTTGTTTTCATAAACCAGCCCCTCTGTGTTCTCATTTTATTGTGGTAGCTGAAGGTTATTATAAAGTTCTCTAGACTATTTTTAACGACTCCAATTCAAGTATATAGAAAGACAGCTCATCCCTACTGCATATGGAAAGCAGACGTATGCCTGAGGCAGCATCATTCATTCAAATAATTCTCTTCTTGTGCTAGAGTCCCTTCTTGGCCATCTATATTTAACAGTGAAAATAATGATATAGAATGTGCACATAGTCCTAAGGGTGATGCTAGCTGAGGCTCCAGTGCCACATTAGGTATAAAATGATGCCATTGCATAACAAATACAGAAATGTGCTACCGTTATTATATACACGAATTCACACCACTTTTGTTTAAGTGACGTATGACAAGCACACACAATGTGATTTGCTGATTTTTTTTTTTTTTTATTGATTATGGTGAAACTCAATTCCACTATTTAATTAAAGTTTGATTTAAGTTATTTCAAATGCTGATTAAATTACTTACAATGGGTGCTGCTCCTTGATGTTTAAAAGTTGTAGCTTCCTGCAGAATCAGCTAATCCCCTGAGCATTGGCCCTGATATCCTGTTTTAGGGTGGCTCCTTTCCCATGCAGTGTCCTATGGAGCCATCCTTGTCTGTGCTAGTAAGCTGTGTGTGTATTCACAAACACACAGACAAAGCAAGGCAAGACACTCTCCTCCCCTCTGCTCCTCTCTCCTCCCTTGTTCAAGCTAGTAGATGGTCAGTTAAAGACTGTGCTGTCCCTTGTACTGGACAGGAACTGGTGGGGCACAGCTGCAGTCAAGGATAATCCCAACAGTATATTCAGGATCAACCCCAGTTGTCTGATGTGAGATTGTAGTCCATCACAGGAGCGAGCTTGGAGCGGTGACTACTTTACAACACCCACAGGGACCGTGGGGAACAAAAGTAGCCACCCTCCAGAAGGAAGGACAGTGTCAGCACCAATTCAGAGATGATTTGAGGATCTACAGCCGAGTGATACACAAATAAGATCCAGTTTTGTTAATAGTTAAGTTACTTGAATGCACATCAAACCATACGGACTGCACTATTGGTCCTGGATTTTTTTTCTTTTGCATGATCTATGTTTGTCCTGGGATTGATGGTATGACAGATCCATTGCTCTGCAGCAAGATATAGAGATTTTTTAGCTACTCAGTGTTTCTCCCGCCCATATTTAAATAGGAAGGATGCGCCATATAGACCTATTTGTAGGTCTTTTAGCAAGGTGAGCAGCATTCCTTTAGAATTTCTCCCTGGGAAGAGGTTCTCTTTTCAGCGCTTTGGGCACATATTGTTTATACATCATCTCTACATTTATGGTGGTTTTTCTGTGGATACTTTACTTGTTTTACACTGAACTTCTACTTTAGATTGTTTTATGGTTTATTCACTTATTTATTGATATTATCTGTATATTATATACATATGTATGTGTATATATCCTATATGTATTTGTATTTATTCACTATATTTTGAAAATTGATTCACTTTCTATCCATTTATTTTTGATCACTGATTCATTCACTTTTTCATCCATGTTCACTTACAGTCTCTTATATATCTATATATTTTTTGTATGTTTTTTTGCACTTTAGTGCGGCTTTTATAAAAATGGTTACTTCTATCTGCCCATCACTTTCAACAACTTCCTGCATTTCCCAGTGTGCTTTGCATCTCTATCCCTGCTGCTTGATGTGATGCAATCTCGGTTTTTCAGGACTACATACAAGCAATGATGTCATTACATGTTTATTTTTAGTTTTTGACCATAGATACCCTTTAAACCTTACACCTTACCATTCTAGACAAGCTTCTCAATGGTCTTTTATGCAGATGATGCCACTAGAAACTTAGCTTTTAAGGACAGTGTGAAATAACTGAAAGATAGGGGTCAGTATTAGACCACAAATTAAATTATTGTCAGGGTAAGCATGACATAAATTACAATGTTTCTTGCATGAGAAATATTTGAGATTTATTTTTTTTGTGTTAGTACATATTTTGTCTTGCACACTGCTGCTATATTTTTTTTTTTTGCAGGGTGTTTTGTGCTTCATTCTCTGACAGTATCTGATATATAAATGGCTGTCATGGAATGACATTAGAGACAAATTATTCATATTTAGCTCTATGACTAGGGATAGGAGTGTTTGTCCAAGCAGTCACTATAGAAGCTGTTGGATTTGGAACAAGGTATCTGTTGACTGCATGTGGCCTCTGACACTTTACAGGAGCCTAAAACTAGAATACAGAGAACCATTAGAGAGCAATCCAGCAATCTTAGGTTTTACATGATTAAACAATTACACTGGCTAAGGCATGGCTTTTACATGGCCGTTGCAATCAGATCTGTAAATAAATATGTGCCCATTTACATCCAATTATCTTTGAGTCATCTAGGTCTAAAAAAAAAACCATAAACAAGTTCTGTTTTTTTCAGACCTAAACATGACGAACTGGAGGTAAAAAGATGTAAACAGACGCAAGTCTGCTTGCCCATAGATCTTAGATGGGTCCTTTAAGATCCTTTTTTCCCTCCATCACAAAAAGGAGGAAAAAAACTGAATGGCCATGGATGTCAGAAAAGTGACATTCTTTCTGTTCTTGATTCAGTAGGAGATCTGTTCAAGGATCCCCTGAGTATTGGAAGATGTCAGGGGCTTCCAAAATCTGTATTTACATGAAAGCTTGAGTAAGTATCTTTTCTGGCATCCAATTTGGTTCAGGAACACCAAAATATGCCCTTTGTAATGGAACACAATAAAGAAAACATCCTTTGCAATGTTCGGAGGATTCTAAAACTGATCAGGTTCAGGGATTTTGTTTGTTCCAAGCACTGGGCAATTATTAGGCAGCCTATTCTGATGGATAATAGCGTTGGATATGAACATCTCAAAATTTACTTACTCTGTTCTTTAGTTGGACTGGATATAACTTGTTTTGCTTTGAAAGTGGATCTGAAACTTGCAACTGGTGGCAAAATGTGTTCATACTACAAATAAATGTAAATATCTTGCCTTTTACACAGATTGTTCCTGCTTTCTAGTACACATGTGCCGTGGCAAAATGAATTAAAAAAATTCCTGTTTATATTGTAGTATTGACACATTGTGTCTGGACCCCCATTGAATGGGTTCTTCATTTATGCTCCTGTGTTTTTTTTTAGCTGTATATTTCTTAAATTGTTTTCAAAAAATATATAATCTTTTAGAAAAATACACTAATTCCCCAAAAAATGATTAGCCAACTCTTTTCCACCTCTCGCCTGCCCAGTACTAAGGGAGCGGCAGAGTTCCAGAAAGACACCCAACTGATGCTTAGCAACAGATGACGTCATCCATCGTTATAGACACTTTCGGCGGCCACAGACCTACAGACCTAAACTATGATTGCAAACATCATTGGTTGCTAAGATTCAGTCCAGTGCTCGTCGGGTGCCTGTCTAGTGCAGGTAGGACCAGGGACCCCAGTATGTGCAGGCAAGGTGCACTGGCAGGAGGGATAAGCTAGGAGGCATCACCCCTCTTAGGGCTTGTTGCATTGCATTAATAGCATGATTCCACGGGATTAACACATGCTGCAGTGTATTTTAGCGCGGCAGGTGCGTTGTGTTGCCATTTATTTGAATGGCACCGTAACGCACCTCCTGCCTGCAATGCACTAGACTGCGCTACAGCGTGTGGTGCTGCAATACCTTGCAGTGTGGTTGAAAAAAGTATTGCATTTGTGTGACTTGGTAATGGCACCCCAAACATAGTCAGTAAAATGCCTGTTTTTGCCCGTGCGTTGACCCGTGTCAATTGCACACAAATGCCTGGTCAAAAAATGCAGCAAAAGCTTGCAGCTCAAAATGCTGCATAAGCTTCTTTGCCGTGTTTGTCATGCGTGTGTCATGAAATGAATGGGCTGATGCGTGCCAAAATGCGTACAAGCGCGGCATGCAGTAACATGACATGAAAGTGTGAACGGGACCTTAGACTGGGTTTCTCAAGATTTTGCAAGGTTTAAAAGTGTGCCATGACTCAAAAAAGCTTGAGATATAATTGAAAGTAACAAAACATGACATGGTTGATTGGCCTGGCCATACAGAGCAACAATCCCAAACCGTTGGGCTACCCCAAATGTCCACTCAGTTGAAACAGAAATGGCAGGTTTGAAAAACTACTGCAGTTGCTGTTTGCTGATATAAGCAGCTCAGGCAGTATCTGCCTGTGCCACCAATCTAAATATTTTCTGGGCTCATGCATCCCTGGGATGCATGGGGATCTTCACCTTGTTGTGCCCGACATACACATGCAGAGGCAAATGTACAGTCTTTCATTGAGTCTGTGTGTCACACAATTACTTATTTAGGTGGGGTGAAGTAAAATGAAACCAGGAGAAGTTACTGTCTGGTTTTTAATTATGCTGAACATGATTGTATGTTTAATGTCTCCAACTGCTTTGCATGTGATAAAATGTGCTTCCAAAGCCTGCAAATGCAGACATGCATCGGTTGGTGGAGTTCTAGTAACTATAAGTGTTGCTTTATGTGAACTATTCTGTTACTATATTGTAGCAAGACATTATACCATGATGATGCTATTGACACAATTCATAAAAAGTGACAAGCCAAGGCAAATTTTCTGAAGGCAGCAATTAAAAAAGAAAGGTGAAAAATGAATACTTCTCAAACAAAATGACTAATTTTCTCAAAATTCTTCTAAACTTTGTTAGTCATCCGTCTCTATAAATACCGTCAAATACAGTCAATGCCTTCTCATTAGAAGGCATTGACTGTAACCTGTGGCATTTAAAACCACTTCTTGTACTCCTAACCTTGTCTTTTCATTTTCCACAGTTGGTAGCTCATTAACTTGCACCACAGAATCTGCTTTCATTTTTCCAGGAGCTCAATAGAATAACTCAAAGATACCTGTAGTGAGAAACATATAGTGGCTGGCTTCCATTGCTGACCTGCTTCTAAAATGCTACTTGTCTGGCTGGCTGTCTCTGGCTTCAGCACTTTCTAAAACATTAATAAAGGAGAACTATGAGGTGAGTGCTTTTCACTCACCTCATAGTTCTAGCCGACCTGTCGGCTCAGAAGATCGGGAAGTGAGCGAACACATACCGGCGTTCGCTCACTTCTCGATCCTGTCACGGCTCTCTGCCGTGACAGGGGAGGGGCTGGATTCCCCCTTCCCCGCTTCGATCCTCCAGCACTGACTGGCGGAACGGACGGGGGAGGGTGCGGGTACACCTGGCTCTGCCTCTAGATAGGCAGATCCAGCGGTCACTCACGCAGCTGGGCAGATCCAGACATAATTGTCGGGATCCGCTTCAGCTGCGGCGTCTCCGTGTCTCAGTATACCGCGAGCTGTAGCTTGCAGTATACTGAGCTTAGGGTGACGGGAGGACTCTAGTTTGTGTCCCCCCGTTACCCTAAGGAGAACTATGGGGAAAAGCCCTAACCCCATAGTTCTCCTTTAAACCAGAAGAATGCCACCAATGAAAACAGAAGTCCTACACTTGTACATTTGTTTTTGGTCAGCAACTAACAAATAATTAAATCTAGAGGACCAGCATGACAAATAGACTACTAGCAATTTTCAGAAGATAGGCTGTGTAATTCTTTCAGGAAAGGTTTTCTTTAAGAGGTAGCCTCTTTGTCTACTAGAGAGGAAATCTGGTTCATATGATGTTTGCCTCTTATCTAAGCAAGCTTGGTGAAAACATTTCAAGGGAATCTAACCAACTTGAATTGAAGGGCTCATTCAGACAGCCGTTCACGTCCTTCCAGCGTGCACGGCCATAAAAAGACCTGATCCCGTAAGTCCTCATTCACACAGCATAAAGTCAGGCCATACAGATCCGTGTGGCGTGCACGGCCGTATCGGGCCGTTCCCAGGAGGAACAGGGTTGGTTTTTTTAACGGTCTGTGATGCATCCAAGACAGACTTCACCCCTGTGAACAAAAAAAGTGAACTGTGAAATCACAGCACACGAAAAAAAAAGTGCACAAGGGTGCTTTGGTCCTCCTCCAAAGAGAAAGGGCCTCGAAATACCTTGAACCCCCAAGGGGCACGGACAACACAGGTCCACCTGTCTACCTACAGGTCTACCTGAAGGCCGGAAGACCCCACTCCTCAGGGCCCTGCCGAAACAGGCCCCACGGGGGCTCTCCCGAAGAGAGACCACTGAAAGTGGAGGAAGGCAGAGAGGCCCATAAAGACCACAGAACCTCCCCCCTAACATCAGGGCAGGCCCCGAAGGTACCTGCATCCTCCATCCCTGTAGGGTCAAAAGGTGCTCAAATGTGCATAAAAATAAGTGCGTTAAATAAATAAGTTGCCAGAGCACAACCCTGACAGGCCTTTCAGCCAGAGTAAAAAAATGCCCCAGGCTAGCCAAAAAGCCTGCCTAAGAGGCGTAGTGCAGAAAATGCATGAAGTGTTGTGACCGAGTGACAGTGATCACTGTGGGGTCCCACTCCCAAGTGATTTCTGGCACACCTTGAAACGCCACTCCCAGGGGCACAGCACCATGGGCATCTGCGCCTCCCTACCCTCCGGCCAGACAAGGGCAGCTCCATCACTACCAGAAGGCATTAGCACCAGAGGGATTCCAGCCTACAACTGGGGACAAGCCTGGCATTACCAGGCCAGAATCAACTCTGGAGGTACGCAGCAACCTGTTCTTCCCTATGGGAGGACGTGGCCGTATGCAAACCCAAGCTGCACATCCGTGTGGGTGTCCATGCTCGGACGCAGACAGGATCCATCATGTCTGCGTCTGAGTATGGACACCCACACAGATGTGCAGCTCGGGTGAGCAAAGGGCCGTTCGCGGGAAGGACAGGCTGCTGCATGATTGTATGCAGCAGCCTGTCCTACCCAGGAACGGCCCTATACGGCCGTGCACGCCGTACGAATCTGTACGGCCTGACTGTACGCTGTGTGAATGAGGCCTTAGGGACAAGTGCTGCGGGTAATTGCACACAGCATCCTGCTCTTCCCAGTGCGCCGCATCCTGTACTTCCCTATGGGAGGACATGCCTGCACACAATTACACACAGTCACATGCACATTCAAACCTGCACATCCATGTGTGCCCATGTGCCCTCACCTGGACACAGCCATTGGATTGGCTTTTTTTACAGGCATTAGCATTGTATGCGTGTACGCCTATATGAATGAGCCTGAAAGGTGCAGAATATAAAACTAGCGACACACAATCAAACATAAGTTGAGTCTCAGGTGTGAAGAGAGACTATGGCATCCAGCCCAGTCATTACTTTTAATGTCTTATGTGCAAAATTAAACAGCGTAATTTGTTCCTTCCAGAAATGTATATTTCATAATATCTATATAATGAATATTTTGTTTCTGTAGGCATGTCATTGCAGCATAATTTTAAGTGGGTTGTCATGGTAACATAAGTGAATTTACGGGAAATGTGACGTGGGACTGTTCAGCATGGAGAGTGAAGCATTCCATCACAATGTATGCTGAAATGGTATATAATTAAAGAGAACTGTGCAAATGTTCTTGTCTGTTAATTGAGCACAAAGTACATGCTGCAACAGAATATAATGAAGCTAAGTACAAGAAATCAGAATGTGGTATAAGATATTAATAGCTGATTGAAATCTAGTTAAAATAAGGGCACTTTAGTATAAAAGTATTTCAAATAATCCTCAAAGGAAATTCTAGATACCTGCTTTGTAATATAATATAGTGTAATGTAACAAACAGCAAACAAAGCATAGTTTATACCAGTGGTTCTCAACCTGTGTAACCTCAGGACCCACATTTGTCCTCGGTCATTAAGTTGAGACCCAAGTCGTATCGCAATGGAACGCAAGGCAGTGTGGGCTGCTGTGCTGGAGCTCCATTCATATGTGCATTGCTTGCACCTCTCCCATGTGTGCCCGTAGAATAGCTGGGAGCCAGAATGTGATGTCACTCCAGTCCAGGCAACTCTACAGGACATGCAAAGGAGCTACAGTATAAGCAATGTACATATGGATGGAGCTCCCACGTGGCCATACCCCTAGCCCGCCCCACCTCAAGTCGACACTTGGTGCCGGGCAGCATATTTTGAATGGCTGCTTGGTGTAAGAATGGACAGTTCTGCGCTAGGGGGAGGGTAGGGGGTGGCTGAGTAGCCTCTCACCTAGAAAAGTGGAAGGCATATGGCGACCCACTGAACAAGGGGTCACAACCCACTTTTGGGCCACGACCCACCAGTTGAGAACCAAGGGTTTATACAGTTTGTGCAAGTATCTTAAATACCTATGTAGAGGTCACCTTCAGTAAATCTGCATGTTGAATCAATTAGCAAATCTCTCTACCTCCTACAGGTACTCTTGACCAGTACTGGCAAGTCTTTTAATATGAATAACAATATATAAGAGGTAATATTTATTAATATGCATAGTGCTCCAAATAATAGCAAGATGCCTTAGCTGAAAATAGGTCTCATCCCTTTATCTTTCGGTTCTTACAACAATCAAATGGCAGGGTGAGTCGGAAACAACCTTTGTGGGAATTCTAAAAGATCAGGGCTAATGGTTATTGCTATAGAAAAAAAATCCTAATGATTTTTTTAAAATTACTTTGACACCAAGGGAAGAAATAACTGAACATCCTTTAAGCAGGTCATGCTGAGAGCTTGGATTTATTACTATTAATATTACTGTATGATTAAAACTGCATTATAACCTAATTTCTAAATGTTATATAGCCTTAAGGAAGACATACATGGCTCACATTTTGGTCCTTTCCTGCTGAATTTGAGGCATGGGTGGTCCTGTCAGGACCTGGGTGGAAAACTGCCAGCTGAATAGTGACTGCATCCAAGCAGATGCATTCAATGTTTGGGGATTCATACAGCCGTCGATGCCAGCTGTCTAAATACATTAGCTGGCAGGGAAGATTTCTCCATCCATACTGTTTAGCATAGATGGAGTAATCTGTTAGGTTTCTAGTAATGTATGCATGTATGACTAGCTTTACATTATTACTTTCAAATACAGTGAGATGAAGTGAAATCCCAAAAGGGAATACATATATACAGGTGAAACTCGAATAATTAGAATATCATGCAAAAGTAATTGCAGTAAGTGCTGCAAAAGGGGCCCAAACCAAGTACTGAGTACATATGCATGCATTCTGTAGCATCTCATGGCAGCACCTGCCCATCCAGCCTCCTGGCTTTGCATTTGCAGCACCGCTGCTCCGGCCTCAGCCCCCTGTCTGTACCTCCAGACAGTCACAGTTGTGTGCTAACCTGCACACTGGGGGTTTTTCCAATCCACAGCACCCTGCTGCACTAGAATCCACTCTGGGGTGGAGCCTTCCTGTCTTGCAGGTGGAGTTTTCCTGTCTGCCAGGTGCAGCTTTGAACCCTTCCCAACACCTTTATTTTAAAGGCTGTGCACACCTGTGCCATCAGCATGCGCTGGCCACTCAAATTCTGGACACAGGAATGGAGATAACACAGTGGCATTGCCACGCACTTCCACATAATATATTACTAGTTAGATATTCAACACATGTTTTTAATCCAAGCAAGCGTCTGGAGCAGCAAATAGGCATTTTTTTCTGCATATTTTTTTAATAAGACACTACATTATAGATTGTAAAGTTTTAGGGAGTTATTCACAAATACTCAGCACCCACAAATGTGGAGGAACATGGAACTATAAAACTATAAAATGAGAACAGGCATGCTGCAGACAGGGATACCATGAATAGTGTGTATTTAAAGTGCAACTGACTTATTTTTGTAACCTTTGGATAGAGCTGAGAGAGATTAGAACACCTGACTGGTTTATATTGATGTCTGTGTCCCCATTTTACCCTCTCTGTTTGTCCTGTGACCGTTATCAACAAGAATGAAAGTGAAAGAAAATCCCACATTTTGAGTTGTCAACAGAACAAGAATAGATGGGAAATCTCCCAATGGGGACACTAGTGCTGGTGACCCTGCTGACCATCAGGGATTTCCATCACTTTGGAGGGGTTTCTCCTCACTTGTTGTGGCTATGGGACAGGAAATTAAGCTGAATCTGCCCAATGGGAAACAGAAAGCTGAAAAACAAACTGACTGGGGTTATCACCTTCCCTTACTTTATCCAAAATGGAAAAACAAATGCCTTTAGTTCCAAATTCATTCCCTTCCCTTAGCTTTTTTCTTTTCTTTTTATTTCTTTACTGTATTCAATTCATGTTTGTTTTTGTAGTTCCAAATTAAAGAACTAGTGGGGGGCACAATTTGGCATCCGCACCATGGGTGCCAGAGAACATAATCTCGGTATTGTACTGGAGCATCATCTCATAGGATTTGGGGTACCTACATTTTTTTTAAACTTTTACCCTACTATATAGTAAAATAAATCATCCCAGATACACTGCCTGACCAAAAAAAGTCATACACTATACACCAATATTTCGTTGGAGTGCCTTTAAGTTTGATTATGGCATGTATTCACTGTGGCATGATTTCGATAAGCTCGAGCAATGTCACAACATTTATTTCTGTCCAGAGTTGCATTATTTTTCACCATGATTTTGTAGTGATGATGTGAGAGTCGGACCAGGGATGTGCTCGAGTCTTCTCCAGCACATCCCAAAGATTCTCAATGGTATTAAGGTCTGGACTCTGTGGTGATCAATCCATGTGTGAAAATGATGTCTCATGCTCCCTGAATCACTCTTTCATTATTCTAGCCTGATGAATCCTGGCATTGCCATCTTGGAATATGTCTGTGCCATCAGGGAAAAAAATCCATTAATGGAAAAACTTGATCATTCAGTATGTACAGATAGGCAGCTGTCCTCATTTTTTGGGGACATATTGTTGCTGAACCTAGACCTGTAACCCAAGATCATAACACTTATCCAATGGAAGCTGACTTTTTTTTTTGCCAGGCAGCATATTTTAAGCAGACCTTGCTTTTAACTTCAAGGTCCCCTTTTAGGTAAGCCATGTAATAGATTAAAATATGCGATTACTGAAAATATTCTATACTTTTCCTCTGTACCTGTATTACCTTGGGAAAAAATACATTAAATAACATAGTCAGAATATAAACAATTATAATAGGCTCTTAACATTTTGTGCCGTGACTCTAAATAGAAGAGAGATGCCTATTGCCTGTTTGTGCAGATAAAGTTGAAAGTATCAAGAAATATGTGCATTAGCATTAGATCGTGGACAATTGTTGAGGCAATGATTTGCAGATGAACTTTAAAATTGTCTTTTAGTAAACATGTTATTTTTGTGTTTTTTCAATGCAGCTGTCTACAAATTTGGATAGAAAGACTGTTTGTTTTTTCCTGTATAGGTAATACCAGGTTCGTGTTGAAAGTGTTGGTTGTGAGGCAGTGAATACTTCACGATGTGGACAATTTGAAGTATTAAAAAAATGTTAATTTTTTCCCCTAAATTTTTAATGTCAACTTGTCATCTTGACAAATCCTGCCTGAAAAATAAGTTTGTTAAGTTAACTGTCCCGCTGCCCACACTGCCCTTTGCATTAACGAGATTCTTCAACATCTGGTATATTCTCAGGAGTGTTGGTTGTGTGATCTCCTTCTGTGCTTGGTGCTTCCTTTCACTGGCCCCTACGTCACTGATGTAAAGGTCGATGGGAGGAACTACAGTGCACAGAGGGGGTCCACACATCCAACGCTTCCAGATATGTTGAATGCAGAAGATTTTTTAGTCAGCAATTAAAATACTCCTTTTCTAGGCACACTAGTTTTTTAATCTTTTGCGTTGAGATAACTGGGTCACTATTAAGCAAACATTTCCTGAGAGAGCCATTGGGGTTGCCATTGGTCAATCCCTTTCTCAACATGCTGGTTGTCTGACTAGCATACAGACAAACTGAGTTTGAATCACTGACCTAGAAGAAGTATGCACACCTGTCAGACACCCTTGGGGCCTGTGCCGATGGGCTTTTGTTTGCTATAAACAGGTTTTGCATTCCTATACACGTCAATGGAAATGCAAAACCTGCTTGAAGGAGGTAAACTGCAGGTCAAATGCATCTGTTTAGGAATTCTGAATGATATCAGAAGCATCTAAAACTGATATTAAATGGAAGTCATGGACACAAGCCCAAAGTCCATTGTCATAGGCCCTAAGTTGCATGCTCATTCCAGGTAAGGAACACTATGTATTGAAACAAGAGGGTGAACATGACAGCCAGGAAACTAGCATTTACAGAATGAGCCTACATATCTCTCTTACATGAAAAGTTTCATAACATTTTTAAAAACAAAACAGGCAGTGTGTTATTCCACTTTTCTTCCCTCTCCCCCAGCACATCCATAATGGGTTTATAGTTACGTACAATCGGGCTGGGACTAGCCCACCAGAGCACCAGAGGATTCTCTGGTGGGCCTGGAGCATGTAGGGCAAAAAGGTAATTAAACCAATGAGTAGGCTGTCATTGACAGCCTGCCAGTTAAAGTAAATTTGGTTGACTGCGGCCTGCATCTCTGCACCCGAGCATCCCACCACATGTGATGTTTTTTGAGTCTGTCACTGTATCTCAGCACCACGAGTGATTTATCGCTGCTTCCAATGCAATCCACATGTGACCCACCCGCCCTCTTCCTTGTCCGCAGCACCTTCGTGATGTCGGTTCACCTCATCCTCCAGCAGCACTCACCTAGTGGGAGCTGCTGGAAGGCACACTGCTGAGTTGGCTAGGTGACTGTTTGTATGGGCCGGACATGCAGGAAGAGCCACATGTCAGAAGCAACCATCTTCTACTGTAAATAAAAAAACATTACCCATCCTAACCTTATCTAATTTACTGACTAAAAACTTTACTAATGCAACTGACTGGCAATCTTTTATTAGGGGAGTCACAATGCCACTTCTTGAGATTTGTGGAATTGGGTGACAAGGACGGTGATTTTAAAATGTGCAATTTACCATAGTGAAAGGCATGCTACCTAGCCTTATTGAATTTACTGACTAAAATATAACTGAACTTGTCTGAAAATTAGATCATTTATTTGAGGGTCAGTCTGTTTTGTGGGATTGAGTGATATATAACTTAACAATTTACAAAATTAATGTTATAATAAACGTTCATTAAAGTTACCATATTGATCTTACCTCAAGCTGCAGTAGTCCAACCCTGTGATCTATCGGCTTGGCAAGTAGTCATTGTCTTTGTGTGGCTCCAACAGGTATGATGGGGTAGTTTCTAATTGCATAATGTTGATCCTACTGAAAGATGCTGTATGGGCTTGGCGAGTTGACAGCTTATGTACTTGTGTTTTGATTATTGTGACAAAGCGCTTAGGTTTGCACAGGGAACCATATGAATGAATGGGATTATTTCATAGAAGCATTTGGTCAGGCTGAATCCACTGCGATTATACTCTCAGTGTGAACCAGACCTTAGGGCAAGCAGTCACCACAAATTTTTGTTGCTCATTGAGCAAGAAAGTGATTGATCATAAGTTGTAGTATAAAGGTGGCCATACACTGTACAACCATCGCAAGACCTTAGTCTTGCGATGGTTGTAAAGTGATTAAAAAACGTACAATCTGCCCATCTGGGGCAGGCAGAACGTACTCTCGATCATCGCAAGCCCGCCCCCCTGAGGGGCGGGCTTCCGATTACCGCAATGCTGAACGGGTGAGAATCGAGCAGTGTATGGGCACCTTAACTGAGAGATTTTTTTAGCCTGCAGTTTTTTTTAGCACCTTGCAGAACACAAAAACAGCAATGATAGCCTTGCCATTTCTCTTAGCAAAGTTTTCTTTAAAATACTTTTTCAGACCTTGTATGGGCGTTGAAAAATTTGTATTTACAATTTTTATTTTTCAGAAATGATCTTTCAATGGCAGTAACGCTTTTATCAAAATACTGAAATAATAAATACCAGCTAGATAACGATAAGAGCATTTCTTTGTAAATGCCATTCATTTTTTACAGCAGAAAATGCGAAGCACGACCCTTGACCTCCTGTTTTTGCATTTTCTATTAAAAAAAAATCACTTGGTAAAAATTGCTTTTAGTCGCTTACCAGTCACTCATACATTAAACTGCATAACCACACACCTTTTTTAATTGCACAACTAACAATTGCCCATGACCTTTGTCACTGAGACAGAAACTAAGGGGAAATCTTCCAGTGGGGACACCTGTTGCTATGACCGTCTCCAAGATAAAAATTCCATTCACTTGGGAGATCACAAACCACTGATCGCTCTGCTCATGGCTTCTCCATGCAGAAAGCGATGGCTGTCAGTCACTTTAGCGCTCATTGGAGGGACAGACAGGGGAGCGGGCAGGCACAGCTGGCTCTGGCTCTAGAGAGGTGTCAATCAGGCAGCGTTGTGGGTCTTAGCAATATTGTCTGGATCTTTCCTGGCTGCAGCACGGCTCTGCGCTGTAAGCATATAGCGGGCAGTAGCCCACTATATGCTGACCTTGAGTCATAGGAGTACATTAGTAAATGTACTCCTGTGACCCAAAAGAGAAGAAAAGCCTTTTCTTCTATTTGGCTTTAGTTCTCTTTTAAGGTGGACCTTTACCCCATTTCATTAAAATCCCATGCTCTGCATGCTGAAGTTATTTTATCTTACATTCATTAGCTAAACAAACATTTTGCTTTTACTTACAATGACTGTTTTCCACTTCCTGGTTGGGTGAGGCACTGGCGATGTATCCTTAACCTCACAGATGCCTCCTGGGGAGGCAAAAGCACCAGTGCCTTCCTGGGAAACCTCATCTGTAAACTGCAAAATATAGCTAGAACTCAGGGGAAAGGCATTTCTCCCCATCATGAGATGTGCACTGTCACATTTCGGGAAGCAGACCCAGAGTTCCAGGAAGTAAAGGGAGATAGATTAATCTGCCCTTAGTAAAAATGGCCACCGTGAGGAGAATGGGGAGCAAAAGAAAAATAAGGAATGCAAAGAATAAAAAGGCTGCACTTATCTTTTAGTATCTGTTTGTAGATTCTCATTACTAAACATTTCTGAAGGTGCCTTTGTTGTCAATTTTAGGACAAGGGTGAAGTTTCTCTTTAACCACTTAATGTCCGCGGTGTTAAACCCCCTTCCCATCCAGGCCATTTTTCAGTGTCAGCGCTGCAGTACTTTGACTGACATTTATTCCGTCATGCAACGCTGTACTGAAATACATTTTATACCATTTTTTGGGGACAGATAGAGCTTTCTTTTGGTGGTATTTAATCACCACTTGGGGTTTTATTTTTTACTATATTAAGGGAAAAGTACCGATTTTTTAAAAATAAAAAACTGTTCCCCCTATATTAAATGATAAAACATTTATTATTACCCAATTTTTTGGTAAAATATAAAAGACGGGGTCATGTTGGGTAAAAAGACACCAAACATGTCAAGCCTTAAAATTGCGCGTGCACGCGAAACCTCAAAAAAACTACAATACCCAAAATTGGCCACAGGCGACGATTTAAAAGCTTTTACCGCTCATCAGTTTAGTGTTATCAGTGATTGATGGCCCTAAAATGAGTGCTCTCACTCCGACGTTCGCGACGATATGTAACATGTGTAGCTTTTTTATGTAACTTTTTTTATGTGACTTTTATTTATTTTTTTACTCTTTTTATGTTTTTTTACACTTATTGTTATTGCTATTACATAGGGGGATAACAATCCCCCTATATAATAGCAAAGGCACACTGACAGGTCCCCTTTATGGAGACATTAGGGGTCTTTAAGACCCCTAATGTCACATGGGGACCCCAAAAGAAGCTGATGAAGCACAGATCTGCTTCATCAGCTTCTTCTCTTTGGCAATAGCAGCCAGATGACTGACAGGTGAATGCGGAAGTGATGTAATACACATCACTTCTGCATTCACAGCACGGAGGGAGGTCAGCAAGGAGGAAGATGCTGACCGCCCTCCCATCTTACCTCCTGACGCCCTCCCACGCCGGTCCCGGGCCGCAGATGGGGCAGCGGATCCCGGGATTGAAGGTGAGGGGTTAGGAGGGGGGACCGCGGCGGCACTTGAGGGGTGGGAGGGGGGGAACGCAGCCAGCACGCGATCGGTGGCTATAGAGCCGGCGATTGTGTGTATGTGAAACAGCCGGTAACAGCTCTTTGCATTGAACGGGCTTTTTTTGCCCGTGCTAGGGGGGCACGCGCGAGCAGAAAAAAATGCCGCCTGGAGACGGCAACCCGCCAATGCGAGTCCGCCGTCCGTCCGTTTTTTTGCAACGGGCGGACGGCAACAGGTTAAGGTGCCAGTATTACTGGCAGAAAATGTTAGTACAGTAAACTCCCCATTATCCGGCATCCACCGGGATTGGTAGATTCTAGATAAATGTAGTTTCTAGTTGCTTGAGAATGACTATTAAAAATAGGTCTAACTAATGCCATAACCCATACTATGCCATAAACTCTGTATTGATTTCATATTAATATTGAAATGCAGTAAACAGAAGCAAAACCGCGGCGGCACTTGAGGGGTGGGAGGGGGGTAACGCAGCCAGCACGCGATCGGTGGCTATAGAGCCGGCGATTGTGTGTATGTGAAACAGCCGGTAACAGCTCTTTGCATTGAACGGGCTTTTTTTGCCCGTGCTAGGGGGGCACGCGCGAGCAGAAAAAAATGCCGCCTGGAGACGGCAACCCGCCAATGCGAGTCCGCCGTCCGTCCGTTTTTTTGCAACGGGCGGACGGCAACAGGTTAAGGTGCCAGTATTACTGGCAGAAAATGTTAGTACAGTAAACTCCCCATTATCCGGCATCCACCGGGATTGGTAGATTCTAGATAAATGTAGTTTCTAGTTGCTTGAGAATGACTATTAAAAATAGGTCTAACTAATGCCATAACCCATACTATGCCATAAACTCTGTATTGATTTCATATTAATATTGAAATGCAGTAAACAGAAGCAAATTAAGACAAATAGACACTTGATCATTTCCAGGATAATACATGCCGCAGATCAGCAAAACAGTGAGTACGCAGGGATTTTTTTCTGGTTAGATGAGAGTACTGGTTAGTTGAATACCGGATAACTGAGAGTTTAATGTAGGTAAATAAAAAGAGTTCAGACATTTCTTTGCATTTCTCTTGGCTGTTGCAGATCACCTCCACCATGCAATACCTGTAGGTTTATAGCTAAAATCTGGGGAGAGTGTTTAATCCTCTCACTAACAGCAGCATTGGCAGCGTGGTGCGGGGCTGTAAAGTTCATTGAATAGATTTGTCTTTTCATCCACCTCCAGTATTTGGACACATGATTCACATCAAAGTGCAATACAATTTCCTTCAGCTTTAATCCTCCTGATGCTGAGATAAAGCGGCTGAGGATTTGTCTTGATCCAAACTATTTATACAGCAGCAAGCACCTGCTCTTGCCTGGCCTCTCACTGCAGAATGCATTTGCTTACAGGTCAAACAAACAAGCAATCTAGATTACACAATAGGCCCAGACATACACTGGCTAACTCATATTCAAATGTGTGCTATTTTGAACAATATAACTTTATTTGCTAAACAGTGTGATGCTAAATTATCAAGGGGAAGAGGAAGACTGGACTACGTAGCCGACCTAAAGAAAGAATAGCACATTTCATTGTTCAGTCATGGCCACAATTTACAATTTTCTTAAGAGACTATTTAAAGTTTAGGGCTCCTGGACATAGATGCAGAGGGCTGTACATCATAACAAAAAAGTTAATCACAGGCGTACAACCACCTGTACAAATCAATGATAGGATGTGGCTGTATGCTGGTAAATGCTGATCTGAGTGTATACATACGTACAGGTACGGATGTACGCCTCAGGAGGCCGACTGTCTGCATTTTTATTATTTGCATTTAGAATTTGTATTATTTGCAGTAAAACAAGAAGCTGTTTTCTTGTTCCACTCCAACAAGGATACAGACAGCAATAGAATCCTGGCATAGGTTCTAACCATATTTCCAAAACTAAAAATGAAACATCTTGGCTTTGTTGATTTAAAGAAGAACTCTGGGTAAAGAAAAAACTTACCTTTTCAGGATGGCTACTCCTTTTGTACTTGTTTTGTCTAGAAGGCTCAAATAAAGCTACATTACTTACCTGATCCTCGGTCTTTTGGCGGTCAGCACGCACCTTTCTCCCCCTCTGTTCCAGCTATGGAATGTTGGCATCCTCACGTCTAATGCGAGTCACTGGACCTGCATAAGTCATGATGATATCATCGGCCCTAAAGCTGTTCATGCACTGTGTGAATTTCAGACGGTTCTTGACGGCACCCTTTCGGCCTGGATCCTGTTATCAGCTGACCGAAGGAGTCGGTAGGAAAATCTTTGAAGGAACAGAACGGACAGCCAATGAGCTGCCTGCTCTGTTTGTGTATTCTTACAGTGGCCGGCGCCTGCTTTCAGAATACAATGAAGACAGCAGGAGATTCCTCAGTCAACGCTTGTGAGCGTTGATGGAGGAATCTGTAATATTTTCTTTGTTCAGCCCGCAGGTTGAATGAAGAAAGTATTACAGTGTCCAGCTTTAGACCCCCAGAACCCAGGGAAGAAGAGGCTGCAGGGACCAGTCTAGAAGCTTGGAGGGAACTGGCGGCACTGAGGATCAGGTGAATAACACAGCTTTATTTGAGCGTCCTAGACAAAATGAGCACTTAATGCATGCAGCCCCACTGCAAGAGTAAGTTTTGGTTTGCTCTTTTTTGTTTTTAACCAGCCACAAAATCGATGTGTAAGATGAAGAAAACATTATAACCATCTCACTTATCTAACTACTGTTAAATTAAATCTGACTGGATGCTCTTTGTTACTACACTTTGAAATAGGTGATCATTTAGAAAAAGGGAAACTTTTTCTATTAACTTGAAACTATAAACTAAGAGAATATCATTTTTAGTAGTGTGGTGCAGTATTTGAACTTTTGATATGTTTTTATAACTGTGTCTGCCTGTCCCAGTGACAGCTGTACTCCCAACGTCTTACACAAGTGTCACAGGGTACAGGAAATTGGGGAAATCTTTCCAAGGGTAGAAACGTTGACACAAATATTGCAGCTGAACCCCAATCAAACAACTAGTTAACAAACTAACGGTGTTGTACAGAAGCTTGAGACTCTGGAAACATGGCTTTAACATTTTAAAAGTATTCTCCAATTTCCACATTTTATATTGCTGTTAGCTAAATCCATGACAGTATCACAGACATATTTATAGAAACAGACACCCTGTGTTTGGATGCTGTGGATAGCTGTCCAACATGGCTACAGTAAAAATGTAATATATATATTTATATATTTATATTTATATTTTAGTATTATTATTTTACATTTATTTATGTATTTTTTTATTTTTTCAAATGATGGTCTTTTATATAAAAAGAAAAAAATAAACTGTAGGGTTAATTTACTAAAGGCTATTAAGGTGAAGCTCAGCTGACTTGCATCATCCAATCATGAGCAAGCAAAAATACTGGGCTTTTTTTTCTTGATTTTTCTTGCACGTGATTGGGTATTTTTTGGCAAAGTGGATTTGTAGTTTTCTCCATATTCACTAAGCTAAGCGAACATTCCCCTGCAAAGTGCAAATTCCCTTGCAAAGTGAACAGCCTATTTACCTTTAGTAAATCAGCCCCTATGTTTTCATTGGAGTACATCTAATGGCATCCAAGAAAAGCACAGCAGTCATTAAGCTTTCAAGGTATTAACGAGAAGCATCACTGAGTTGCCGGTAAGGAATACATCCTTGTGTAGTATTAAGAGAGATCAGTGCCTGTCTCAGGAATATATCTGTGCACAGGACAGACTATGTTTTACAGCTCCTTCCTCCTCTGCCTATGGCATACTGGTGTTCAAGATGTGGCCAGCCGATGCCCAAGAATGTAAAGCTCTTTTCTCTGGTGCGAATATCAGAAGGGGAGATGGCATCCTATCACTATTTCCTTGGAAGGTGCCTTAATCTAGAGTACGCTGCCAGAAAATGTATGTACAAATGTCAGTGCTTTGTTGTGTGCCTTTAGACTGTGCTCTATTATTCAGATTTAATCTTCATAAGTACACTGCACTTGACTATCAACACAATGACCCAAATTAGGAATTAGCTTACATCTATATGCTTTTCCAGTCTTGTGATTCATTATGCAATTGCCTTTGTTATTTTTAAGCATTTTTTATTTTTTATTTTGATTGAATCTTGACATGAATAAGAGGCTACTTTAAAATATTTTCACAATTTACATCTAGAAAACATGTAATTGTATATTATTTTGCTGCTTCATTATGAGAAACAATTTACATTTAGTAGAAATGTGATAACATTTTCTTCTTTTGATGCTGAAGTATGAGAAAGACCTTTAATGTGTAATATCTACTGCACCAAAGAACTCAACGATTACATGTTTTACGTTTTTTTAAGTAAAACCATTGAAAGCCTGAGCAATTCAGAACAGGCATATGATATAAAAAAAAAACAAATGTTACCTTCAGTACAACCATGTTTCAAATCCACAAATATGAGTAGATGAATTTAAAGGAAATCTCAATTTGCGTGTGTAAAAGCTGAGCTCTGTCCTACCCCCTTTTACCTCCTGGTCCTTTATTGTGATGGGTCGCTTTTCTAACCAAGAGGGAGACTTGGAATTCAGGGCCAAGCTTGGCTTTTGCAGGTAAACTGCCTTTAACTACAGCTACTTATACAGTATCTCTTATCTCTAGGGCTGGACAAATCCCAGGTAGCCAATCCTTCTTAAAAATTACAACTGGCTCCTAACTTTTGAGGTTTTGTTTGGGTGTTGTCAATAGTGGTGCTCCTAAAACATTCTGCTGGTGCCTGGATTGGACAGACTGACTCCTGAATTCCATTTTAGTTTGTCCACCCCTGCTCTTGAATCTACGGATCATTTTAACATGCTGTTTTCAGTTTGGTAACATTTCCCTTTTGTGTTGTATACAATATACTCCATTTCAATGTCCATGTTTTGAAAGTTTTGTTTTTTTAATTTTAAACCTGTATTGGAGAATTTGCTGTAAAGGAAGCAACCTAAAGTGCTGGATTATACCTTCAGGGTTATATTATGATTTCTCTGCACACCCCCGAAGCCCCTGACTGAGTGACATTGTTGGTGCTTGGTTATGGGTCACTCAAGTACTGTACACTGCAATGTTGCATAGAGAAGAGGGTGTGTGTTTCTGTGCACCCCAGATATATTTTAGGGTGCTTAAGTGGCTCACAAAGAAATATTACTGTAACTGCAGATGAGATCTCCTTTACAGTAAATGTGATAGCTTCCCACTGAGGGCTATGCATCTGATACCATCTCATTGGTTGCTAGAACGCTGATGGAGCCAAGTGGCCAGTGATGCATCCCTGGCAGGGGATTCTGGGCAAAATGTCTATACGTGCTAAATGTTTTTTTCTTTCTAAAATGTTACTTTTACTGTAGTACATCTTACAGGTGTGCCACTTCATGTGCAGGTATAGGGCATCCCCCAAGCATGCTATTTAAAGGAATGTAGTATTTTTATTATCTCACTTTAGGCCTTACTAAAAGAGCTGCTCCCCGCTGAATGGTATTTCTGTTTACTTTTTTTGCCCTGGTGTGTCCCCCAGGGCAGTGGACAGCTCCCCATGCAATTTGTTTGACCATCCTTTGCCTTTTATCCTTGAAAATGGCCAGAATTGATTTTCAAGATTCTCCTAAGGTTCAATAAGGTTTGTCTTCAAGTTCACAATTTGTGCATTTTTAGACATGTTAGTGGAAGGATTGTTAGGATTATAAATATATTCATCTTCTACTATATTCACTTGTACCATCAGATCTTCTCTCATTTCTTCATTTTTGCATTAACAAACAAAATTTGTCAAGGCATCCCAGACTACTAACAGTAAAGCTGAAGAAAAAATCCTCCCAAAAAAAATCATTAGTGTCGTAATGTATGGAAGAGGGCTCCGGGAACAATTTTAACCAATAGGGCTTTAGTCTCCAAGCAAGAGAAATATCTGTTATTACCTTTTAAATTGTTGTATCAAAAGAGAATGACCAGAGATTTCCCTAGCCATATAATAAATCTTATGAATTAGTGGAATCATATTAGGTGAGCCAATTGCTAAATCTATTCTAGAGAATTGTTTGTGATATAAAGAAACAAGAATATTTCTTCTCTTTAGGATGTGGTAAGCATCGTATATCTATTAACCCAAGCTCTGAAGTAACTTGCCAAAGGAAGACAAGATACTAGGAAACTGCACCCCTGGGGAAAGATATCTATCCATTGCAGGCAATATAACATTATTGTAATCCCCTACTACAAAATTAAATTCATATTACTTATCTAGTATAAATTCAGAGAGGATTTTCATCACTTCACTAGAGTATGATCGGGAAATATAAATAACACCAATTATATATTTAGAGGAATACAGTGAGCCATATACAGTATAAAAACATATCTACTTTTAAAATTCACCTCTTTCTAAAAACATGTGAACTGTAGCAGCCTATGTAAAACCCCAATTCCACAAAAGTTGGGACGCTGTGTAAAATCTACATAAAAAGAGAATGCAATGAATTGCAAATCTCATAAACCCATTTTTTATTCACAATAGAACATAGAAAACATATCAAATGTTTAAACTGAGAAAATGTACCATTTTAAGAAAAAAAAAGATAATTTTGAAATTGATGGCAGCAGCACGTCTCAAAAAAGTCAGGACAAGGAAACAAAAAGCTGGCAAAGTAAGTCGTACTAACAAGGAAGAGCTGGAAGAACATTTTGCAACTAATTAGGTTAATTGGCAACAGGTCAGTAACATGATTGTGTATAGAAAGAGCATCTTAGAGAGTCAGAGTGCCTCAAAAGTAAAGATGGGCAGAGGTTCACCAATCTGAAAAGCTGCGTCTACAAATTGTCGAACAATTTAAGAATAATGTTCCTCAACGTAAAATTGCAAAGACTTTAAATATATCATCATCTGCAGTACATAATATCAAAAGATTTCAAGAATCTGGAGAAATCTCTGTGCACAAGGGAAAAGGCCCGAAATTCAATATTGGATGCCCATGATCTTCGGGCTCTCAAGTGGCACTGCGTTAAAAACAGGCATGATACTGTGATGGATATTACTGCATGGGCTCAGGAATACTTAAAAAAAATCACTGTCTATGAACACAGTTTGCCGTGCCATCCAAAAATGAAAGTTAAAGCTCTATCAAAGAAGAAACCATATCTGAACGGGATCCAGAAACGCCACCATCTTTGGGCTAAAGCTCATTTAAATTGATCTGTCGCAAAGTGGAAAACTGTTCTGTGGTCAGACAACCAAAATTTGACATTCTTTTTGGCAACCATCAGCGCCGCATCCTCCATACTAAAGAGGAGAGGGACCTTGCAGTTTATTATCAGTGCTCAGTTCAAAAGTCTGCATCTCTGATGGTATGGAGGTGCATTATTGCATATGCATTGGGCATCTTGCACATCTGGAAAGGACCATCAATGCCAAAAGATATATCCAGGCTTTAGAGCAGCATATGCACCCATCCCAATGACTTCTTTTTCAGGGAAGGCCCTGCATATTCCAGCATGACAATGCTAAACCGCATACTGCATCTATGACAACAGCATGGCTGCATAATAGAAGAGTCCAGCTGCTTAACTTGCCTGCCTGCCTGCTGTCCAGACCTTTCACCAATTGAAAATATTTGGCGCATCTTGAAACAAAATGCGACAAAGAAGACCCAGGACCGTTGAGAAGTTAGAATCCTATATCAGGCAAGAATGGGACAACATTCCTCTCCCAAAACTCCAGCAACTGGTCTCCTCAGTTCCCAGACATTTACAGAGTATTGTCAAATGAAGATGGGAGACTACACCGTGGTAAACATGGCCCTGTCCCAACTGTTTTAAGACCATCAATTTTAAAATGACTATATTTTTTTCTTAAACAGGTACATTTTATCAGTTTAAACATTTTATAAGTTTTATTTTTTTTATTCTATATTTTTTCTATTGTGAATAAAATATGGGTTTATTAAATATGCAAATCATTGCATTCTGTATTTATGTAGATTTTACACAGCATCTCAGCTCAAATGTCAATTATGTGTCACATCAGGCCAAGTTATAGTGCTGCCGTCTATGACACCTAGGTCTGCTTGCTTGTTGTGGCCATTCGTGTAATGTCTCAGCATTCACCCTCCCTTATATTTTTTATTTATTTCACCTCTTGAAGAATGAAACAGGCAGAAGTTGTTTCTTCTTAGTGCAGCAGGAGAAAGAAGCATACGGGGGTGTCAAAATGTCGAACTCCTAGTTCAAGTGCAATTGATTTAAAGTGACACTAAACTCAGGAGCTAATTCTTAAAAATGCATTCAAGTACCCTAACTATTAACAAAAATGTATCTTATTTGTGTATCACTCGGCTGTAGATCCTCAAATCAGATCTCTGAATTCATGCTAACACTGTCCTTCCTTCTGGAGGGTGGCTACTTTTGTTCCCATTGGTCCCTGTGTGTGTTGTAAAGTAGTCATCGCTCCAAGCTCATTCCCGTGATGGACTATAATTTTCACAGTTAGTTTACTAATTTGTATTGATTGTCCAATTTGTATTGTATTAGTCCATCATGGGAGCATGGGGAACAAAAGTAGCCACCCTCCAGAAGGAAGGACAGTGGCAGCACCAATTCAGAGATGATTTGAGGATCTACAGCCGAGTGATGCACAAATACGTTGTATTTTGTATAATAGGGTACTTGAATGCATTTTTAAGTTTTAACTCCTGAGTTTAGTGTCACTTTAAGCTGACCAAGTATGGCCATAAGGTTATTATCAATATTGAGTCGAGTGACTGTTAATATGAGATACCAATCTTATGACAGGTCAGTGGTTCTGGAGCTACAATCCCAGCATCCAAATGTCATGCACAGCAGGAGGACCAAGACCTGTTCATCTTGCTTTAAAGTTGTGGCCCCCTATGATTTTTTGTGGCCTTTCTAAATTCTATGTTTGTAGCATACTTCAGCACTGATTTCCTCTATAGGCAGTTTTGCAGAGCAGCTCATTTGAGTAAGGGAAAAAACACGTCACCTTGTGTGTCATTCAGCTGGTCTTGCGGCTCTACATTTTTCCACAGTAATGCAATTACCGTCTGAAACATCCACTTAGGAGACATTCTTTTAACAGGAGAACCTGATGGTGATTTTCTCAGCATTGTGCATCCCAAGATGTGACAAGCATTAGTGTTCTTGTTATTTTCTTCTCTCTTTAGCTTCGGTTTATCCAGTACTATTCACACAACGTGATCAGGACAGAATAAAATACCAAACCAAAAAAAAGGCGAAGAAAGTTCAGTAAGCACAGCATGTAACAAAGAGGCCCCAGTGTAACTATCGATGTCTCATGCAGGAGCGAGGTCTGCCGGCTGTATGCTACACAGCAAAGCCATTCAGGGCTGAGCCAAGCCTGGCTTCCAGAGAGTGCTCAGGGGCAAAGGCTGGTCAAAGTGCTGCTATGTATGGCTAGCCAGACTCGGGGCAGAACAAAGAAAGAATATAACAGCTAACTAATGTTAAGAAAGAATGTTGTAGCTGAAACTGGAGTCCATTATTTGCAGCACTAAGTAGCTGTGAGTAGAACATGTACATTATTTGCTTAAAAAGGGAACTGGGTACATGGGGATTTCAGGAAGAATCTTGTTTTGACAAAATGAAAAGAAAACATGCGTCAATCTTATTTGTTTCCCTTCCCTCCTCACTGTTTTATAATTGTTTTCTAGTGGTTGTGAAATGTTACTAATCTGAAGTCTTTCTTCAACTCTACAGATGAAATCATGCAGCAAGAAATCAGACCCTTGCTTGCTGTGGACATCATGGAGCAGCTTCACAGGCAGTTTGCTACCTTGCCAGGTAAGATCTGCATGAGCCATATTTGTGCATTTTGGGAGATATACATAATAACCAAAGCTTAACATGTTAGGAAATGCAATTTTAGCTTTACAAAAAACGACATAACCATTTGGCTGTTATTGCACTGCGAGGGTACTGACTGATGGTTTTCTATGTTTGCAGAATAAATGCATTTGTTCAAATTATGTTGTTACACTGAAATGTGTTCTTTGCATATATGGCTGCTGTCAAAAACTAGCAAGGTTATTCACTAAAGGGTGAAGAGTTTGGAGAAGGCAGGAGGAGCAAACAATCTAGGACAACATAGCAGAACTGGAAAGTGAGCTGAACTGAAGCATTTTTCCAAATCAGCTATTCTGGCCTAGATTGTTAACCTCTCCTGCCTTCTCCAGACTCTTCACTTTTTAGTGAATAACCCTGTAGGTATTGTAGTTTACTGGTGTTCAGCTGGAAGCCAAAGGGCTACACATGGTTCTTTATTGCTACTTTAACAGACCTGGTCTATATTGGAAATACATTTTTTTAAAAAATCTTTTATTTATTGTCATCATACATCTTGCTGCACAAAAGCACATTCAAACTTCTCAAACACTCAAACAATTATTAATGTGTATTATTTTATTAATTTTAGGGTATGCCTCCTACTCTGCAGTAATTTGTAGTGCTGGGTTATCTCTATTCTTTGCCTTATCAGTAGAGACTAAAGATTATCAGCCACACATCTATCCATGCCAACAGATAGCAATGCTGGTCTGCTGGGAGTACCATTAAAATATTTATCATGGTCGGTATATGTGGAAATTATTGCACAAGGCCCCCTTCAGGTAACTGGCATCCCTACAGTCTTTAAGTGTAGCCTACTAATCAAAACATTTAATGAAATTATCTTAATTATTCTCCTAAAATTTCTATTTCAGTGCTTCCCACAATGTATCAAGGTGTGTAAAATTGTAATTTTGAGATCTATAATGGTAATTTTGCCAACCATTTATTATAATATCTATGTCTATATAATATTTATCTCACCTTTATGCCCATCGTAAAAATACATTTCATGTTATTTATCAAAATAGAAGTGTCATTTCAATGGGTTGCCATCCAAAAATGACACTGAAAAATGTAACCGTTATAGAATAGACTGCCTAAACAAACATTAGCAACATTTGAAAATAAAAAAAAATGTGTATAATTAAATTCTTCAGCTTTACATTAATAGTTACAGGCAGACACTAATGAATGGGGCTGAATGGTTCTGAGGTGTAAATGACAAATTTAATTTTGGGGGAAAACTCATTTTTATTAACAATAACAATACTCCATGTAAAAGAGCCAGAAGCATGGACATCTATTGGCTTTTTAATCATTTTTTTCACTTAGTTTTGCCAAAATTAAAAATCCCTATAATGACCTTAACTATGTTGTTTGCTACTTTATCCCCCAAACTATGTTTAAAGCAAGTCCTGATTTCCATTATATGCATCTTTTTGTATATACCTATTGTATTTGGGACAGGTTACTTGCCGTTGAAATTGGCATTCATTTATGGGTGTATGGGTGAATGACTGTGGTGGGAACATTAAATAGTCGACTGCTCCGGGGGAAGAAATAATGCAAATATAGATATAGTTCAGGGCACTCTACTGGGCCAAAGAATAAATGTTCTGCCCAGTGTAAATCTGCATTATTGTCACTAGATAGAGCCATCTCCATCTAGTGGCAGTAATGCCATGGGACAGCAATCTGAACACAAGCAGACTAAGAGTAGGCACCAACACATGTTTTAATGGAAAAACATACTGTTCACAGCATCCACATAAGCAAAAGTAAAATAACAAGGTTTAAAAGTTAAAAAAACAATTAAGTGCAGTCCGCCTGTTCTGGGTACAGTGCAGAATTCAGAACATGAGAACAATAATGACTTCTCTGTTCACTATCAATTTTGGATCCTAGTCCACAATTGGTAAATTTGGAAACTCTTTGCATCTAGGAAGAGCAACACCAAAAAGAACACATTTTACAAGTTAAATTATACACTCTTCAACCGCCATGGCCCAGGCACCCCAGATACTGCTGTTTGTCCTATATAAAGCGGTACACCTTCTTCCCTGATCCAGACAGGATAGCATAAACGACTATAGTCCCAGGCTTCTGTGTCTGGTCACAGACATGTATTTTTACACATAAATACATATATACACTGCATATAAATAAATGCCGGGATTAAGTTACTAAGTAACCTAAAGAAACTAATCACAGATTACTTTATATCAGTTTACACCAGTTAGCAGGATGTAAAGATCACTGGCTGATTAATTGCTCTAGGTTTAAAGGAGTTGTAAAGTCCCAGCATATGCTATCCTGTTATAACATCATCATTGTAATATGAATGCATACTATAGTTGTTTTTAAAACATAGGGGTCTAGTCACTAAGCTGCCGTAGGCAGCGGAGTGAATAACCGACCTGAAGTGAAGTGAGCCGAACGCTGTTCGGCTATTCACTTCAGGCTTGTATGGCTGATTTCAGCCGTATATTGGCTGAAATCAGCCGTACATCAGCTTGCTTCGTGTGGCTTTGGGTAGGGCGAGCAGAATAGAAAAATAGTTTACAAAAGTAGAAAACAAAATGGAAAACGATTGGGTGGAGCTAGCAGTGACAGCTAGCTCCGCCCAACTGTTTTCTATTGGCCGGGCGGTTCTTCTGCCCTCCCTGGTTACCAGGGACGCTGATCTGTCTGTGCAAGTGGCCGGAACCAGCCATGAGATGATTCGGCCAGCTTCGGCTTTCACTTCGGCTCAGTCGAGCCGAAGCATATGCCTTCGGCTCGACTGAGCCCCTCGGCCAACTTTGGGAGCTGTACGGGCTATAGTAAATAGCCCGAACAGCAGCCCTTCGGTTCTACTGAACCGAAGGGGTCCTGGGGCCAAAGCTAGCCAAAGGATCAGCCGAAGCTATGGCTAGATCCTTCGGCAGCTTAGTGAATAGACCCCATAGACTTTTATTGACTGCTATAACCTTTTTCCTATCAACATAAACAATAAGGAGAGAGATATGATAGTTGCTCCACATCACTGCTTCAGAATTGCCATTGAGACATGGGTATTAGGAGTGTTAACCTATTCTCACTCCAAGTGATGGCTGAGTGGTTAGTTTGAGGTGGGATAGGATTCTCTGAAGAGATGAGTCTTAAGGGATCGCCCAGAGGCAGGTTGGGGTAAAGTGTTCCAGAGGATGGGAGACTCTAGTGAAGTCCTGGAGACGAGTATGGGAGGAGTTGATGAGGGAGCTGGAAAGCAGGAGGTCTTTGGAAGAGCGGAGGGGATGGTTAGGGTGATACTTTGAGACCAGGTTTGAGATATAGCCGGGGGCAGAGTTGTGGATGGCTTTGTATTATTATTATTATTACATAGTATTTATATAGCGCCAACAGTTTGCGCAGCGCTGTACAATATAAGGAAGACATTACAGTTACAATACAATTCAAGACAAGATGGTAAGGAGGGCCCTGCCCCTGAGGGCTTACAATCTAAAAGAGGAGGGGGAAATGATACATGAGGTAGCTGTGGTAGCTGTGGGAATGAATTATGTGAGAATGTGAAGGTTCAGTGGTGTAACGCGCTGAGTTCAATGGTCAGGATCTCAACTGCGGAGTTGTGAAGCATAAAGGAATACCCTCGTGAGTTGTTCTGGGGGTGTTCCTATAGGTGATTCAGTTTGAATTCCAGGCGGCTCTCTCAATCTTAATGGAGAGTTAGGAATTCCTACATCATGCACCTGTACTAATTAAGCTGAAATTAATTCTAACTAGAGCAGCCCCACCTAGTGGACGACTGAGGAGTGGAGTTATAATTAAGAGATGGATGCAATAATTAGTTCCCTGGAAGCACCTCGTTATGTAATAATGCAGGTGGGGGTAGAAATGGTAAGAAAATGGTCACATATAGGAGCACAGTTATCAATTGAATGGCAGTTCTTATTGGCAGCGTTAATGAAACAGTCCTTTTAGACACCCAACTGAGCAGCGTACAGCAATGCAGTACTCAATTGATGTGGTATGGAATCAGTATTTCACTGTAGCATGTATAAGCACATTAGCAAGCAGAATGTCAGCAGTGACAAGCGGTATAGTCCATCAGTAAGCTTATTCCATTTAACAGCAAGGAGGCAATACTCCCATATACTTGCAGTTTGGATGGTCCCAGGCTGAGCGGTGGGTGTTAGTCAGATGACTGTAGGGGAGAGTGGTCCCAGGTCGATCGGTGGGAGTTTCGTCGGAATTGCCTGTGGAGGAGAGCGGTTCCAGGTCCCGAGGCAGTAAATGCAGGGTGATGTGAAGGTAGCAGGGCGCACACTTCATTAGTGGAACGCCGTGCTACGTTCCACTTCCGTATTTGAGGTTTGCATCAGTCTTGGGGGCGGAGCCGAGTGACGGCCGCTCTGCACGCTGCGTTCCACAGTGGAACGCAGGCCGTGCTGTTCGGTATGGGGATCGCTACCCCGCGTTCCAGGTCGGAAGCTCCTGGGGTATGTGTTACAAGTGGTTAGGTTGAGGTGGGATAGGCTTCCCTGAAGAGATGAGTCTTTAGGGAACGCCTAAAGGCAGTCAAGGTGGGAGATAGACGGACAGGTTGGGGTAAGGAGTTCCAGAGGATGGGAGAGACTCTAGAGAAGTCCTGAAGGCGAGTATGGGAGGAGTGGACAAGTGAGCAGGAAAGCAGGAGGTCAATGGATGAGCGGAGGGGACGTTTAGGGTGATACTATGAGACAATGTCTGAGATATATCCGGGGCCAGAGTTGTGGATGGCTTTATAGGTGACTGTTAATATTTTGAATTTTATCCTCTGGGCGAGTGGAAGCCAGTGGAGGGATTGACAGAGGAGGGATGCAGACACTGAGCGGTTGGTAAGGTGAATGAGTCTGGCAGCTGCATTCATGATAGACTGAAGGGGGGATATCCTGTAAGTGGTAAGTGGTTGTAAGTGGTTGTTAATATTTTGAATGTAATTCTTTGGGCTCTTGGAAGCCAGCGGAGGGATCGGCAGAGGGGGGTTGCGTAACATGTTTGCCCTGGGCCAGCATTGTCCTAAAACAGCTTTGCTCAAGTCTGGCTGAAACCAGAAACATTTACCTGCATGATTTCATTAAGATCTTTTTCCCATTAAGGCCATGTCCTTTCTAGTGTGTTGCGTTATGTTGCGAGTTAACACGTGTTGCAATAAGGGGCAGCCCACTCACTTGTGTTCATTTTCAGGGTTTCTAGAGACAGAGTTCTAGATAGTTAGCAAATGAACTGGCTCACTTAAAACTTAATAAAAAATGTAGAGCCAAAGGAAATCTCACCGCTCCAATTCCTTAGCCGCCATCAGGACTCCCCAGGTGCTGGTCTAATAGGTACGTCTCCACCTTGGAATGTAGTAGTATATGAACAGACCGCGCTATCCAGAGAATTCCAATTCTTCAGACTTTATTGATATTCACAGCAAATCCACTATAACAGTGCATAAAGGTGTATAAAACAGCAAATACCAACCTCGCAAGCCCCCAACCAGCTACACCCTCTCGCATGTTTCACACCTAGGCTTATTCATAGAGGTAACAAATACAGTATCTCACTTAAGCTGGCCATACACCTATATATTATCTGCAGATTTTCTATGGTCAGATGGAAAAAGGGCAACAGATTCCTCCATCTATGCTAAACTGTGTAGATGGAGAAATCTCCCACCGGGCCAAGCTTCAGTATCTTGCTAGTCGTCCTCACTGGCTGTTAAAATACCTGAACAATCTGATTGGATGCTGGCATTGTTCATGTATTTTGAGAGCCAGCCGTGGCCGACTACCAAGATACTGAAGCTTGGCCCAGTGGGAGATTACTCCATCCACACAGTTTAGCGTAGATGGAGGAATCTGTTGCCCTTTTTCCATCTGACCATAGAAAATCTGCAGATAACTGCAGGAAGCAATGCTCACTGATGGATTGGTTAACTCTAAACTGGCCGGTGTATATGGGTAGAGTAGAGCACAAAGAAACTACTAAACCCATCATACATATTATAATCTCCTTGCCAACAATACCAAATGAAGTCAGATGTTTTAACTCAATCTCACCAAACCGCAATCTCCCTGTCAACTGTGCAGGGTGTGAAACAGTGCACAAAAGAACTCGCTTGAGGATACATATAAATGTATGAGTGTATAAACAAAATCTGCTCCCCATGGTTCCTGTGTGTGTTGTAAAATAGACACCACTCCAAGCTCCCTCCCATGATAGACTACAATCTCACAAAGTTAGTTTAGTAAATTGTATTGAGATTGTAGTCTATCATGGGATTGAGTTTGGGGAGGTGGCTGTGTTACAACACACACAGGGACCATGGGGAACAAAAGTAGTCACCCTCCAGAAGGAAGGACAGTGTCAGCACCAATTCAGAGATAATTTCAGGATCTACAGCCAAATGATACAGAAATAAGCTAGATTTTGTTAATATTTGGGGTACGTGAATGCATTTTTAAGATGTGACTCCTGAGTTTAGTGTCACTTTAATTTGTACAGTTTTGAGGAAAGAGGGGTATAGGGGGACATGACTGAAACCTTCAAGTACATTAATGGTATAAATAAGGTTCAGGAGAGCAGTATTTTCAATATAAATTGAGATCAAGAACACGAGGACATGAAGGAGGAGGTTCAGAACTAGCCTCAGAAAGTTATTTTACAGAAAGAATAGTTGACTCTTGCAACAGACTTCCAGCAGAGGTAGTGGGTCAGTCAACAGTATGTGAAATTAAATATGCTTGGGGAAAACATAAATTTATACAACGGTCAGACTTGCTGGACCACTTGATCTTTTTCTGCTGTCACTTTTATATGTTTCAATGTTGCAATATTAGCTTCCTGTAATCCCCTGTGCAGTAGCTGGAAGAGGTAGGTACAGCTCTCTTGGCCAGTAAGGGCCCTGGTGCTTTGGGCAGTGCCTGGTAACCTAAGGACTAGAGTACAAAGGTTTTTAAGATGCATTCACATTGCCTTCAGGAAGAATAAGAGCAAAATACAGAATTATCCTAATTATCCTAAATTGCCCTTACCGTGCTTCTGGAACTTCTGGCGCTTCTGGTCTTTTTACAATATTCCAATTTAATAAATTCAGAAAATTCTCTCTAATTGTACTTTTCATAGCTGTCTTGGTAACTCATGATAAAATAACTATTTCAGCCAGATACAAGGTTGTAGAAGCAGTAAACATGGTGGCTGAATTACTTCATTTATTTATGTGTATACACTAGGTGGCAGCACAGTTCCATCACTAGATACCAGTTATGACCATAATAAGTTACACATTACTTTTTGTGTTGAGCTTTACTAGCAGAAATGTGGCAATTTATTGAACAGTTAAAATAAAAAAAAAAGTCATTCGGTCATAAAAGTAATGCATGTAAAAGAAAACAATATATATATTTAAAAAAAGAATAATACATATATAATCTATGTAGGAAAAATTGAAAAAATAAAATAACTACTAATTAAAAAAAAATTAATTTTAAACTCAGTTTAATAACTAATTTTAAAAAAACAAAAATAAAACAAAAACAGTTTTAAAAAAAATAGATATGCAACGTGTAATTGTTAAATACAGAGTTCAAGTAAATAGACCATACAGACAATGTGTTGGAAAAAGTTATATCACCTAGCAGTATGTGAGAATAATTTTCTTCATTACATTGTATGTACATTGTCGGAATTCAGAACATGTGAGGAAAATATATATTCTATTTCGGCTTATTAAATACCTGCATGAAAACGATTAAATTAGAGGTGCACCGAAATGAAAATGTTAAAAAACGAAACTGAAATGAAAAAAAATGTTGGGCCGAAACCGAAAATGTTTTTTTTCTAACTTTTTCAAATTTTTTTACATATTTTATTTATAATAATTTTTTATAAACTTTTAATTTTTTTACATTTAATTTATTTATTTTTTGAAATATTTTTTACTTTAGTTATAGATGCTTCGGGTAAATATCCGGGGTCTATAGAGACCCCTGATATTTCCTTCTTAAAATAGAAAAAGAGATTAAGAACACAGAGTCCTCAATCTCTTTTTCTGCAGCCCCTGTTATAAATGAAGAGGAATCCTCTATACTGAGTGTTCCTGTTCATTCATAACATGAGGACAGAGTATGTTTACTATAGCCACAATCATGAATGAACAGGAGGTGATGTAGATTACTTCCCATCCATTCATAATTGAGGATATAGTAACCATACTCTGTCCTCAATTATCTACAAACACTCAGCGATCACTGATCGCTGAGTGTTTGTACCCACTCTCCTTCCTGACGGCGAGCGGTGCGGGGAGGAGAAATCGATCTGACAGCTGACTCCTCCCCCACACCGCCGGCCGGCCTCCAGTGACAGCGCTGGCTGTCTCCGCCCTCACACACCACTATACTCTGATCTGTAACAGGAGGCTGAGTGGTGCAGGGAGGAGAGACGCCGGTCGCTCACAGCACTCTCCTCCGGCAGCGCTCGGCAGCCTGTGACAGTTTCTCTCCTCCCCGCTGGGACACAGAGCAGCGCCCAGCGGGGAGGAGATAAAGAATGGATGCACCGCTATATCGGCCGAAAAATTGCACTTCAGCATTTTGCCAAAAGTGCAATTTTCGGACGATATATTGGTGCATCCCTAGATTAAATACATATTTTCTGGTCACCTATCCAGTTATTATGTTTCTCAAACCCAAGTGCATATATAGCACTGCATTCTATACACAAGCTATCAGGCTCAACTATTCACATTTACAGATGGCAAGGTTTTATTTATTTTTCTCCATTTATATGTTTATTGTGTTTCCCATTTAATACCATTGATTGTTGCCCATTCCATTCAACTGCACATAGATTGTGCAACAATCATTGTATCTACAGGCACACATCCAGCCATTCAGTCTTGGAAAAACAAGTGGACATCCAAGTGTGATTGTGTAGGCTTTATCGCTGTTTCAATCCTTCCAATGCTGCATTTGTCTGGCCATTCACTGCTACTACACTCTCTATGGTGATATAAACATTCACTGGTCGAGTGTGTGTGCATGTCTGACCTACTTCTGGTGTTTATACCTAGCTTAAAGCCTATTTCCACCTTTTTAGAGTTGAATCAGTTTTCTATTAGCATATTTCCCAGGATTCAAACAATTCGTTTCAGAATACAATGTAAGAAACAAGATATTAGGAGACAATAAAAAAAAGTAAACAACAGCTGTGATCCGGCAGTGGTAACCTGAGATAATCTAGATGGCCACATAGGTGTATCAAAACGAGATGTGCTATAAGGGGCAGAATTCTGCCTTGTCAGAACAGACCCATGCAGATATATTAAAACAGCCCAGTACGGGGCTATCTAAAAATACCAGTGTCACCACTGCTCAAAAGGTTCTCCAAACGAACAGTTCTATTTACACCTTTTTAAGTGATAAGCATTTATTGTGGTAATATAGAGGTACAGTGATGATGTATATGTGTGTACATTTTCATGACTCAAATTGCTAGCTTTTTACTTTTTTATGGACTTTTTAGTAGGCATGAGTCCTACAACTTTTACATTTCTTCCACAGGAAACCCAATCTGACACTGGGGTTAGAGTGTCTTGTACAGGTTGCACAGCAGCTGACCCCCTCCCTGTGAGTCATTGTAAAAAGATCACTGCACACCAGCTGTGCACTGTCCAGGTCACTCAGCACTGTTCAGGGGTTGTTGCCACTATGAATGTTAATGAATAGGGGAAGAGAGAGCTCAGAGAGAGAGCGCAGTTTCCACAGAGAGGCTTGTGCACGCGGGAAACATAGCATTGTGGGAAATGTAGTTTTCCACACCCTACATTGTATTTCCCACTGTGCACAGCAGCCTCTAGTTTACACAGACTGCCTGCAGAGCACAGAGGAGGCCATTTCCAAAAAGAGCCTTGAGGACATGAAGAGGACAGCTAACAAAAAAGTAATTTTCTGTGTTTCTATACAGTACAGCAACTGAATATGCCTGCTGCATGTACACTTGGCGTACGTACATTGCTGGCATGTTTTTTTTTGTTTTTTTTAAACAATATCTGTGCAAAGGTGGAAATGGATTTTAAGTCAATGCCTTACACATAAAATGTAGTTGTGATTCGAAATGATGAAGTGTTTACCAAATTATTTGTTTGGTTTTAGGGGGTAGAGGAAAGGATGGAGCACCCATTATAACATTTCCTGAATATCCCAACTTCACAGAAATTCCTGATGATGATTTTCTAAATGTTATTACCTACTTAACAAGCATTCCCAGGTAAGTGACCGCATAAATTTCAAGCTCTAAAACTATCAACAGCCACAACAAATTAATAGAGATCACATGTATGTTCTTGTATTGTCCTCTTCTGCTGTGTTGCAAGCCTGCAAGCCAGAGATAATTATGGAGATTATGAAGATTTGCCTAGCTTCAAGGGTGTCACACTGTACAGAGACAACACAATAAAGAAATAAAGATGGGAGTTGCTAGAGATCCAAATGCCTGTATTCCACCCTGCAAAAACTGGATTTACAGCTATAAAGTATTCCATTCCCTAATACAATATGACATATACAGAAACTTAAATTAAGCAACAATCGTCTTCCCAGATTTTTCTTGGCTGAAGATTTCATAAGACAATACATCTTATCCATGTAGGCTTTGTATTGTAATGGTATATATTATAAATAATAATAATTGTAACCTGTTGTAGATCTCCTTCCTTTTGTAATTGTAAAATTCCTGTTATGAATCCTCCTATTTTTAGTAAACCAGCTCATTATGATCACATGAAAGTGACTGCCCTTTCCTTCATCCAAATTCATTAGCCAAAACATTAGCTGGTAGATGCCATTATAATGATCACACTAGATAGTCACATGTTAACATCCACATGGATATCTTTATATCGCAGGCAGTGTTGATCATGTAACAAAGTTTAGCATTTGCTGTTAGTTGAAATTAAAAGGTATATTTGCAAGTAGTTGTAGGACAAAGTCTTATACCAAGATGAAGATGCCAAAGTACCCATGCTTCCCAATGTCAGGATCAATAGTGATCATACAGGTTGGAAAATCTTGTCTGACCACTACTTGCTCCTGCATAAGTCAGAGCCTTTGTTGTCTGTAATTCAGCCCCCCTAACCCCCCCCAAAGTTCAGCCCATGCACCTGTTCATTGAGTGGCCATATTATTATGACCACTTGATGTTTGTAGGCAAATTAGCTATAATTTCGCGCTGAAGTTGCTAGAGGGCCAGACCATTATAAATAGGGAAGCAGGTTGTTTACCACGACAGTAGAAGTGATTTTTTTTCTGAAGATATGGGTAAACAACGCGATTTAACAGCCTTTGAACGTGGGATGATTGTTGGCGCTCGGAGCCATGGAGCGAGTATCAGCAAAACAGCAGAATTCGTTAAATGTTGAAGAGCAGCTGTTGTTAAAGTGTTTAAAGACTGGACTGTCAGCCGAAAATCTGGGTCTGAACGTGCGAATTGTGGCCGTCAGTGACTAGTCAATATTAGGGCGGAACGAAGAGTGGCAAGACTGGTACAAGACAACATAAGGGCAACAGTGCATCAAATGACTGCAGATCTTAATCAGGGATCCTCTCAAATGATCTCTGAACGCACTGTTCGCCGTACACTGCATCGTACGGGATATGGAAGCTGAAGGCCTGTTCGAACACCTTTGCTGTCTGCAGTTAACAAGATAAAACGTCTCCAATTCGCACAGGAACACAAGGATTGGACAGTCGAGCATTGGAAAAAAGTCATGTGGTCTGATGAATCCCGTTTCCAGTTGCATCATGCAGATGGCAGAGTGAGAATTTGGCGGAAACAGCATGAAAGCATGCACCCCACATGCATGAGTACAACTCTTCAAGCTTGTGGGGGCAGTGTTATGGTTTGGGGCATGTTTTCCTGGCATGATTTGGGCCCTTTAATTCGTGTGGAACAACGTCTGAATAGCACAATATACCAAAGTTCATCCTCTCATGTTGATGGCGTATCCCAATGGATATGGCTTCTTCCAACAAGACAATGCGCCATGCCACGGTGCTCGTATTGTGCAGGAGTGGTTTCAAGAACATGAGGGAGAATTTACCTTGCTTAGGTGGCCACCACAATCACCAGATCTCAATCCAATTGAGCATTTGTGGGACGAAGCTGAAAGAGCCATCAGGCAGCTGGTTCCACAACCATCAAATCTCACAGAACTGGACAGTGCTATTCATCAGGCATGGTGTCAGATTCCTCGCATCACCTTTCAACATCTGGTTGAGTCAATGCCAAGAAGAATCGCCTCAGTATTGAAGGCAAAAGGTGGCCCAACGAAGTACTGATGGGGTGATCATAATAATCTGGCCACTCAGTGTATATCCTCTATGGCCCAGAAAAATCTTTTCATTTCAGCTATGGGCCTACTGATTCAGCAATACATTTGTCATTACTTATGATACTGAAGTAATACATTTATCATTTTGTAGGACAAAACATTGTTTATGTAACGATCGCGGCTGCGCTCCACCGTGGAACGCAAGCCGCGGGACGGAAGTAGATGAGCCGATGCGTTCCAGCGTGGAACGCAGCGGTCCCTATGACGTCGGCAGCTCCTCCCACACCCCTTCCCTATAAAAGGCTGACAGAGAGATCAGTATGGCGTTCCACTATTGCCAGTGAACACCAGCTGACAACCAGAGGTCCCCTTCCCTGGACCATTGGACCTGTTGTTGGAAAGAACCCTTTTTGTGCTGGACATCAAACTGCAAGTATCGCCTAGTCTGTGACAGCCTGTCCCAGCTAGAGCTCTCTGAAGTGATTGATCTGATCTCATGCAATAGCTATGGACTTCCTCATTACTATCTGATCCACACCATTTAAAGGGGAAGTGCTGATATTTCTTTTTGTTGATACTCCTTACTAAAGTCGTATTATTTGAACCTGCTTGAACCACACATAATAGTTGTAACCCAGGTATGCTGTAATACCCTGGGGCTACTCGTGTGCATCACCACTTAAACAAAGTAATTGCGGCATATGATGGTAGAGCTCCTAACTCTCCGTTAAAGTTTGAGAGTGCCGCCTGGAGCTCGACTCTGAAGCCGTACCCCTAAACAATTACACCTGAGCTAGGCACACTCCGCAGCTGAGATTCATATATGCTGACCTAGCCGTTACAGTTTATTTCTGCCATATTGTCTTGCAAAAATTATTTAAAGCTGAACCGAACTTTAAAGTGTATTTCCACATTTCAAATTTGAATAACAAATGTTTGTTATGTGTATCTATTCACACAGCATAACGAAAATTAATAATAATTTTTAAAAAATCTTACCTTTTTAGATGTTTTGTTGCCGGAGGCAGAAGTCCAGGTTTTTCTGAGCACTTTCACTGTGATTTGTCCTAATGGAAATTCTTAGGACTGAAATTTGAGGATTGTGTTTCTCTTATTAACTCCATTAACATACAGAAGACCCTCACCCCTCACAACTCCTCCTAACATTGCAATAGAAAAAAAGAAACAAGTAGAAATGTTAAACCTTAAGAAGTCAAGAAACTCTAACCCAAGTAAAAGCAATTTGAACTGCAAGAAGCATTTTTTAAATATTTTTTTTTAGCTTATGCTATATGAATGGGAACATGTAACAAATATATAACAGGTGTTATTCCAATTCTGCTGCGAAAGTGAAAATACACTTTAAGCAGATATAAAAGCACCAATGAATGCAAGTTATGCATTTATAAAAATAATTACATGTATTGTTAAATGTAACTAGTGTAAATATATTAGTTCAAGCTGGTTTCAGCCCTAGTAATCCCTTTTAAAGGGACACACAGACTGGAACAGATAGGGGCAGCACTAGGAACCAATCAGGTTTCCTGCATCCACATGTGCTAACAAGGAACATGCTTTGAGGAGGAGAGGAGCAGAGGGATGACTTTAACCATTCTGTTGTTCGATCTACCTGGTCTGGCCAGTTAATATGGTGCCATAGAAATGACCAAACAAAACAAATACAAATTTTACAATGTTAAAAGAAAAATATACATTTAAAAAAGAATTATCTAATGGTTTGAAGAAGTTAATCAGGGCTTACTAGAATTAATTAAGAGTTAAAGTGACTCTTTTGCTGTACATCACTCCAGTTTTCAATCTGTTGCAGAACCACACTGGCTTATAAAATCTAAAAGTAGCTTTATTCATCCCTCTAACTAATTTAACCTATGTGGGCTCAATTATATAGTACATATAATTAAGCCCATATGAGTGAAACACATTAGTGGGGTGGTGCCTAGGCGGGGACTGCAGCGTTTACTCCACATGTGCTTTGCTGGCCATCATACCAACAAAGATAGAGAGTGGTGCAGGTTTGTGCATTGCTCTTAATATATTAATACATTGCAGTCAGGCTATACATACAATTAATAATATGGCTCTTTTTTCCTTTTTTTTAATCAGCTAGGTGCTGCAACAAAGGATAAAAAAAAACCCTGCTAGCAGTACTAGGACAGTCAGACCCCTGCTCTCACACACAAGCAGGGCCCAGATTTTCAGCATCACCACCTGAACACTGCTCTAATCAACAGCTCTATTCAGCAAAGTTGATTAGACTAGTGTTCAGTGGGATGTGTCATACTGCGTGAGAGCTTGTGTGTGGGAGCAGCATTCCGATGCTCCTATGTGCTCACAGCCCAGGTTATTTTTAACCCTTACTGGAGCACTGTGCTGATTAAAGATGTAAAAAGAGGCATATTTATTGCTGTATATACAGCCTGACTGCATTACAGTAATACATTAAGAGGGTTCAATCGGACTTTAAGCATCTGATACTTTTGGTTGTGTCAAATGTCGCTACCTGCTGTGGTTCCACTAGCCAGATGCTACATCATTGGTGTGGTCCTGCAAAACTTGATCAAGAATCTTCTTTTCTTCTTCTTTTCTTCTTAATTTTTTCTTGTTATTTGTTTTCCCTTTTTTCCTTTTTTTTTGTCTTTTAAGTAAACTGCAATAGCAACCAGTGATAATTATAGGTAATCCTCTGATATTGTTAGAGGATACTGAACTGATACCAAATCACTGCTCATATGGCTTTATTATTTAACATGGAACAATTATCAATCATTTATTATTTGTATTGTAATACTTACAGTATATCATGTATGCTGTATGAGGCCAGAAACTCTCTATAAATACCCCATATTGTGATGTGTCATGTTTACCTTATCTTCATTCAGCTATGGAACAAGATATGAGTAAAAAGAAGCAGTTCAATAAAAATAATACAGTTTGCACAGAGCAGGATGCAGTTTACACAAGGTCAGGTTTTTGTCTCACCTGGGGCTTGCTTCTGTTTTTACATTGTTGCATTACAGGCTGTCAATCTATGTATGTGCCTATTGTTTCTGTAAAGTATTTTGTAATGACTTTCTCTTATATTTCTAAATATGTGATATACGTTTGCCATACAGCCTTGAAGCTGCCAGCATTGGGTTTATTGTCATTATAGACAGACGGAAGGATAAATGGAGCTCCGTGAAGGCTTCTTTGACTCGTATTGCTGTAAGTACAGTTATCCTAATACCATAAAAAAATAAAACCATCATAGTAAAGGTCAGCACCTCCCAAAACAATATTTAAATTCTGAGTGGTCACCGATAAGCTGAATTAGCCACTGACTTCTTTTTCTTAGAGATTCCAGAAATGAATAGCTTGCATCACTGATCTACAGTATAGAGGGAAACGTGACATTCTATCACAGCACAATTCCCAGTTCTGTGTATATTCTTATATTTAGTCAGTTTGTCAGAAACCATGATAAAGTTAAATACTAGTTTTAGGTAGAGACAGTAATAAGCTGAACCCTAATGGTTTATTTAATAAATAATTTATAAATGTATTTATTTTTATTGATGAAAATTATATTTTGCAGTTCCGTGGCAGGGCAGTTTTAAAACATTTGCATGCCCTGAGCAGGAGAAAGAGAGCAACCGTACTGAACTTTATTTTATTTTTTTATTGTAAGTTATTGGCAAATACCTGTAAATAGTTGTTGTATATACTACTGATTTATGGCAAACCACATTTTACAGGGTTTTGTCGACTTTTATGTGTTTGGTATATGAGGTATACTGAATATGTGATTTATACAATACAGCAAGTGCTCTATTTTGCTGTATGAATTGTTGCATACTGTGCATTAATCAAAATGATCTCTTAGGCCCCTTTTACACCTAAGCTGTTTGTCGCTGGTAAATCAGTGCAACAAACAGCTCAGTACTAGGAACCCCATACATTTCTGTGACCCTAGTGCACATGTCAGCGTTTTGGCGCAAGCAGAAATAAGCCTGTCGCACAAAATACTACATGAGCTACTTTGGGGCTGATTTCAGAGCGTTTTGTCCCATAGATTCAAAAGAAAACACATGAAAAACACGTGTTGCAATTATTTGCACGCACATTGAGATGAATGTGCCAAAGTCTGCTCACATAAACGTGCGACTTAACATAAACGCGTAAAACATGCGCAAAAACCGCTAAAAAAAGACATGAGTAAAATGCGCTGAATAGGTGTCGCTTAGGTGTGAATCAAGGCTAATTGTAAAACTAATAACAAATATACCTTTACTAGATACTCTTTATGTTTTGTGGGCTCACTAAAGAAAATGTTTTGTGGAGTGCAAATAGTATATTCTGTGTCACACTCTGCACATCACAAGTATAGGTCTGTACCCAGACCTCTGACTACCCTTATGTTTCCCTGCACTACAATTCATATTACCCATTAAAGCATCAACATATGCAAAATTATGTGCCTAAATTATATAATCTGAGACCTACCAGATAGAAGCCTTTCTTTCCATGTACTCACTGATGATTCAGCTCAATAAGGCTGAAAGAGCTGTATGCAGTTTGAAATAAAGCATGTTTTAATATTGAGTTGCATCTGTACTGAAAACCAGGACTTCTGGATGTACAGTTGTCCCAGAGGCATAAAGGAATGATTTGCATGGCTCAGCCCAGAATCTTAAAATGTGGGAAATTGCTTAATTTTGGGATTTATGATGCATGTGAAGTAATGATGAAGTAAAACATGCGCACCTTCTGGTTAAGGAAAGGTCTACTGTCCTTCACACTGGCTGAGCAAAAGGTTTTGATTCCTTTTTACCCACCTCATTATACCTGTATGTTAATGGGACACTCCATTGTACACCACAGCTGTAAGGGGTCAGAAACCTTTCTTAGAACACATGACTATTAGCTTCACACGGAAACAGGGGACTCATCTTCACCCCGAGTCAGGCAATACATACGGGGCTATTTCTGCAGTTGTTCTCAAGTCCCTCACAGACACAGAGACACCTCTCCCCAAGTTTTTGTGCTAACACCTGTACTCCTTAGAAACTAGTCTGGATATGTGAATATTGGCTGCACATTATTGACTGGCCTCCATGGTAGATATTGCCCACCATAAATGCATGCTTCTGTTAGTATACTGTATATAGTTGTTTCTGCCACACACCTAAAGTGTTTAAGATCTATAATGAAATCTGTTGCAGTTCAGGTACCTTTTTTGGAGAAATTCCACCACCTCCATTAAAAGAGGTTAATAGCTGGACTTCAGGCTGATGTAAAAAACACTAATTAGTGCAAAGTAAATGTATTTTTAGATGTAAGTAATGTAAGTACCTGAAATTGAGGCGTGGATCTCCTGCACAGTTACACAGTCTTGTAGAGGGAGGGGGTAGCACACTAAGACAATTAAAAGAGAACTATGAGGTAACCTTTTTATCTCATAGTTCTCTTTAGGATCACGGAAGGACAATTACTAAAGTCCTCCCGTGACCCAAAACTCAGTATATAGCGGGCTGTTGCCCGCTATATGCTGAGAGCGCCACAGCCGGGATGGATCCCCACAATACTTTCGAGATCCACCCTGCTGGATTATTGACAGTGGGCTCTGCCTATCTAGAGGCAGAGCCAGCAATGTCCGCCCCCTCCCCTGTCTCTGCCTCCAGTCAGCGCTGGAGGATCGGAGAGGGGAGGGGGAGAATCCCTGTGGGGAGCGGTGACTGACAGTCACTGATCTCTGTAGGGAGATGATCGGGAAGTAAGCGAGCAGCGATATGTTTTCTTTCACTTCCCGATCAATAGAGTCGATGTGTGACAGTTTCAATATCACACGTCGGCTCTACCTATGGGGATGAGTGTAATTCACTCACCGCATAGTTCTCCTTCAGGCTCTACTGCATACACATGTGTTGACAAAAAAAAAATTACAGGATGAAAGAATAAAGAGAGCAGAGTGAGAGGAGGGAATCATTCACCAGTCTGCTGCTGCTCCTTCACTATCTAATCACAGGCTAGGGGCTGGGGGGTAACCAAGTTGTTTTTGTTTAGCAGCAGTAGAGAAAAGTCAGATTACCATCCTGGCTATGCTGTCTGGCAGAACTGTGTAAATCTCAGAACTGGAAAGACAGAAATACAAATCCTTTGGCAAGTAAAACAAACTCCCATTAAAGGAGAACTATGGGGTTAAGTCTTTTCTCCATAGTTCTCCTTAGGGTAACGGGAGGACACAAACTAGCGTCCTCACGTCACCCTAGGCTCAGTATACTGAGCATACTGAGACGCCGCAGTATACCGCGAGCAGCTGCTCGCGGTATACTGAGACGCCGCAGCTGAAGCGGATCCCGACAATTGTGCCGGGATCCGCCCAGCTGCGTGACTGACAGCTGGCTCTGCCTATCTAAAGGTCCGTTCCGCCAGTCAGCGCTGGCAGATCGGAGCGGAGAGGGGGGAATCCAGCCCCTCCCCTGTCATGGCAGAGGGCCATGACAGGATCGATTAGTGAGCGATGTGTTCGCTCACCTCCCGATCTACTGAGCCGACCTGTGACAGTCTCATTGTCACAGGTCGGCTAGAACTATGAGGTGAGTGAAAATCACTCACCTCATAGTTCTCCTTTAATGTATTTGAGCTGTGTATTTTGTGTTTGCCTAGAGTTCAGCTTTTACTCTTTTACTAAAACCCAATGAAAAAACAAAAAGGGATGTGTGGATCTCTGTGTGTTGCTGTCCCAGCCACTAGCATACTCTCTTTTTGCCTTGTCATCTGAACTTCTTGCTCTGTCACATGAACATTGTTGAAGAATTGTCTTCAGTGACAGTATGGTGTTTATGGTGTTTATTAAGTACTTTATATTAAAGAAACTCCTCCTAAAGTAAATTGATTGGAGCCATATTGTGTTTCCCAGAACTATGTAGCAGCTAATTAAAAAAAAATGGTATCTGAAGAAGAAGCCATCAATAAAACTGCTGACATTTACTATTTATTTATACATTTGTATTTTCTCTAGGGGGCTTTTCCTGGGAATCTGCAGCTGGTGTTTGTTTTGCGGCCATCTCGGTTTATTCAAAGGACCATTGCTGATATTGGCATTAAATTCTACAGAGATGACTTTAGAATGAAGGTACCGGTAAGCGTGTATTTTCATCTTGTGTTCAACTTCCTGCATGCGCTCATCTGTGTTATGTGTCCTCATATGTTCAACTAATTCTGGAAGAGGGACTTTCCCTTTTACTATTTAACTTTAGATATTTAAAGTAGAATTGAAAGCAAAAAAAATGTATTTTTATTTTGGGTTGAGTAAGGGAGAGGTATAACTTCTGCTTGCTTTTTTTTGCTATCTGGAAAGATTAGAAAGATTTCCCTTCACTTCCTGTCTAATAGCCACAATAGGAAGTGAGAATAGATGCCTCCAAAAAAAAGGACAGTGATGGTTAGTAGGGTCACCAGAACTAGTGTCCCCATTAGTAGATTAGAAGACAATCCAGAATTTTGAATTTTCTTTCACGTTTAGTGATAACGGTCACCAGGACAAATAGAGAGGGTGAATCTCCCTAATGGGGACACAGACAGCAATAGAAACCTGACTCTCCACTCCCAAAAATATCTTTGGCTTCAGCTGCACTTTATGTCAGCAGCTCTAGTAGTGTGTATACTGTATAGGCAAATATTTACATAAAGTTCTAAGTAGCATGTCCTTTTTCTCTTTGGCTGTTTTAAAGGCTTTATATAAAAGCATGGGGACACTTGGTGCAGGCCTGTGCCCTGTGTGGTAGTGTGATACCACAATTTGATTCAATGTTTACTTTGAGCTGGACCGAACAGCTCAAACTTCCCTCAGGACAAAAACTGACAGTAACCTTGCATAACTCCAGCTTATTACACCTTGATTTAAAAAAAAAAAAGGTTCTAAGCTACAGAAATATCTATCTTGACAATTACAAAAAAGAGGATACCATTGGGGGAGCCAAAACATGTGTTTGGTTAAATACTTATGTAAGCATCTAATGCAGCGGTCATTAAATGGTGGACCACAGTCCAGACACGGACTGAGTGGCGGTTCTGTCCAGACTGCAGTCGCCGACCTGTACTGGGTTATGGATAGCTGACAATGGAAAGACTGGCATCCAAGGCTGGTGTGTCCACTTCCAGCCATAACCCAGTGCAGGCCCTCCCTCCTCAGTCTGGTTGCTACTTAACAACCAATGACGTCAGGCCAGCAGGGCCATCTACGCAACTACAAGTGATCTGGGCGGCTGTACAGCCACCAAGATCACTGTACTAGTTCACTATCGTGCTGAAAACGAGTCCCTTGGGGAGCCCGGGACTACAGCACACGGTGTCAAGAATGTCTGTTTCCTGATCTGCTCTGTGATCTCTCGCAGCTCTCAGAACTTCATGCTTCAACTGTCAGAAGCCAGCTGAAGTTACAGGTATACAGATCATCAAGTACATTCCTGTGCTTGATGATCTGTATTGGAGGGCAGGGAAAGACATCAGAGGTCTAATAGACCCCTGATGTCTCCATTAAGAAAACCTGTCACAAATGATGTCACATAGGGACTTGTTAGCCCCTTTGTGATAGCAAAAGTTAACTGAGAAAATTAAAAAAAAAGTGATAGAAAAGTAAAAAATAATAAAGTAAAAAATGAAAAGGCTTGATGAAAATTTTATTCACTGGACCCAGGCCCGGATTCCCCACAAAGCCACCGAGGCCCGGCCTCGGGGCGGCAGCGGTGTCCTTGTGGGGAAGTTGCCCTCTCTACATTCAGTCCTGCTTTGTATAAGCAGGGCTGAATGTAGAGTGAGGCAGACGATTTTTCGTTTACAAGTGAAATCGGCGATGTCGCCAAAATTTACATGTAAACAGTGTGCAGCCTTCTCACCCTTCCCCCTGCACTTACCTCTCTCCTTTGGTTGCGTCCTCCGCCGCCGATTCCCGAGTCTCTGACTGCAGTGATCAGAGCGGCAGGGTTATAAGACATTCTCCATTGATGGGAAGGGAGGGAGGGTTCGGGGGGGGGCGCATCACAGGACCTGGCCTTGGGGCGGCAGGGAGAGTACATCCAGCCCTGACTGGACCCCCTTCTATTTTAATTCACTACCCCTGATCTAAAGCATCTAATCTGTGTGCCATAGCAGTGGTATTCTTATGCCAGAGTTTTATGCACAAAATGCATTAATCACTATGTTGCCTGTTAGTTAGACACTCTAGACGAGTGTCTAGAGTCTAGAGTGCCAACATTTTCCCATTGTTATATTATAAACCAGGAACATGTTGATATTGTGAAAGTGCTTGGGCACACTGAAGAGAAGGGATTGCTTTGCTTGGTTGGTTACTTGGTTGTCACTGTTGTACCTCCTTAGATTAGGGGTTAGTGAAGTGAGAAAGCTGCGTGTATAGCACAGCCTCAATGAAGTTAAATTGATCATAGGTTGGTGTAATAAAAACCGATAAATATCGTAAATTAAATAGTGAGCAAACAAAATATCCAAAAAATAGTAACAAACTAGGATAATAACGAATAAGGGACAAGTTAATGGTAAAATGTTAGAATAAATCATCAATCGGTAGAGTATAGCAAAGATCGTGATGGCCACTAAAAGACAAGCAACAATCGACAGTCTATAATTGTTACATTAAAACGTCAAAAGGTAATGTGTAACAAAGATCGTGACAGCCACTCAGATGATAATCAACAGTCTAAATCAATCTTGGGCTAATCTACAAGTGACAATCTTGTAGTGAAGAAATCAGGTAAGTGAAAGCAGTGTTCAGTGGATGATAGTTGAAAGACGGGAGAAAAAAACACAAGGCAGGTGGTGGTTGGTCTATTTCAATTTGGTCCGACGATCCCCTTATAGATGGGTACTCACCAGAATGTAGTGAGTAAACGGGTTTATTGCATAAACAACAATTTGATTCGCGATCCTACCCCGATTTTGAACTTGGTCCTTCCTGCGTTGAAGCTCGGCAAGAAGGAGGTTTTGTTCTTTGCAATGCTGGAGATGTCTTATGTACACAGCAGCGATATTCTCCTGAAAGCGCTGACAGTAAACCTTCTCTCAGAGATCCTCACGGTGTTTAGGGATTTAAGAAAAAAGAGCCCTCATGGTGTAGTAGATGAAAGCATTCAAATTTATTAAAAGAATAGTAGCAATTCACATATAAAACATAAAAACTCCGGCCGGTAAAACAGCTCTGGAATAGCTTGTTAGACTCCTCGTGTGCAAATGATTCTACCTCTTTGACGCGTTTCGTCATGTGACTTTTTCAAAAAAATTGAAATAGACCAACAGCCTGCTTCTGACAGCTGGGCGGAGCCAGCCATGATCTTACGGCTGGCTCCGGCCACTTGCAGAGAGATCAGCGTCCCTGGTTACCTGCTAACCAGGGACACTGATCTCCAAACAGCTCCCTGGCGCCCTGGGAGTCTCCTGCTCCCGGCCGCCAAGGAGAGAAACACTGCTGTGTCTTTTTTTTCTTTATTCTGACACGAGCGATGTCAGAATAAAGCGATGCCAGGGAGAGTTAGCTGCATTTCAACTGAGCCGATGCATATGCGTTCGGCTCGACTGAGCCGCTTGGCCATGTTTGGGAGCTGTACGGGCTATTGTGAATAGCCCGTACAGCACGGGTCCCGGGGCCGAAGCTAGCCGAAGGATCGGCCGAAGCTACGGCCAGATCCTTCGGCAGCTTCATGAATAGACCCCTTAGTTTGGAATTTATTATTTAAACTCAAGCTTTTGGGGCTGAAAACTGTGGAGTGTGTATGGTCTACCATAGCCTTGAATGGATGTACACAGGTATATGACAGTATGCACGTAAACCCGCGTATAGCGTACAAACTGTCTGCATTCGTGGGAAACTTACATATGTACATATCAGCTGTGTATTCCACACCCAGAAAAAAAGCACCAATTTACATTGTATGTCCCTAACAATGCCCTACCACTTTACTCTATGCACCATTATAGGATGAATATGCAAGTTTTAACATTAATATTGTGATATGAATTAATGTATGTTTTATTTCATGCACAAGCTTTTAAAGATAGAGTGTAACATTTGTAATATTCTTAAGAAATTAATTCATTAATTATGTTGCAAAAGTAAATAATGCCCCAAGTACTGTGACAGGCAGTCTTGTAAAACTCATACTATAGATGCCATACAACATCTCACTAGTCATCTGATGCAATTATTTATTTTAAGTCAGTCTGTCTTAAAGTATTGTTCTTGTTGTGACTGGTAATGTCGTGACATTAAAGATGTATCTTGTATGTCCCAAGTTTGTCATCTTTAATTTCCCCTTGTCTGAAATGTGCTTTCAGTTAACCTGACATGTCCATATATTTGATGTGTAGTGCTGGATTTAAGTGTAACAATTACTAACAATGTGATATTTGATGGTCTGCAATTACAGATTATTATGTTAAACTCTGTTTCGGATCTCCTTGGATACATTGACAAAAGCCAGTTAACTAATGAGTTGGGAGGCACTCTGGAATACAGCCATAGTCAATGGATCCAGCACAGAACAGTGAGTAGTTACAATTCAACACTTGACAATTTTCAAGAGTTTTGAAAAAACTCTTGAAAAAAAAAAAGGCAATGTATTCAGTTAAAAAAAAAAGACGAATGATAATACCAATAGAAAATTAATTATTCATATTTGTTTACTAAATTGCATTGACATGGCAGGTGCAGAATTTAGTTTTTGGACTTTTGTTGATGATACAGAGCAATGGATTATTACCACATTTATCAAGCAATCAGTCACAAACCTTTACTGGTGCAGTGTGCTCTTCAGGATTCCATAAGCCAGGGACTAGGGTGGCAGGCCTCAAGGGTGGCACAACACAGCCATGCACACATGATGTTGCTGACTGTCAGTAATACATTTTTTTGGGTTATAATAAAAGGTTTCACATAGCCACCTTGCCTTCCAGTTTCTTCAGGATGGAACAGTGTACTGTGTAGTTACAGTTTAATTACTGTGGTCTGTACACCTAGACATACAGTATTCTACCAGCAGTGTAGGGTGGCAGTTTTCTTACCATTCTAGTCATTTGTTCTAATTATCCTGAAAGACATATCCTAGTTTTGCACCATGCAGTACTTGCAACGCAATGGGGGGTGATTTAGCAATCAAACTGATCATGCCATCCAACCACATCAGAGAAGAACATATCTTGCCAATGCACCTTTATCCCTTATTAAGCATGGGGCATGTATGAGATGAAAAAACAATCTGTGTATATGAGAAACCATCATAGTTGCACTGAGGAAATCAGCTTATGGCAATTGATTTAGTTCATGTATGCTGTTTTCAGCTTTACCTGGCTGTATACTGTACATTAAGAGGAGCAACGGTGGTCCACATTTCTAGAACTGTTCTTTGCTAGTGTTTGGCATTAGTGTTTTTTAGTCACAGAGTATCCCTTTAAAATATTCCCAACACGTGAGGCTAAAGAAGGGTACTGATTGCCTTGGACTGTTTTAGAGCTTTATGCTGCCTAAGATGAAGGCCCTGGGCCTAGTGCCAAGTGTAAGGAGTGGGACACGTGCAGAAACACAAAGGTCACACCTAGGAAGCTCATATTATCTACAGTTTTTTTTATTGTTTTACTTTTGTTTAAGTTGTCTGGTAGTCTTTTATGTGTGTTAACTGCCTAATCAAACCTGCAGCAGTGCATTTAAGCAATATTGCCTCTGTCCAAGCTTATCTACTGCTACAATTTGTATGGCATCAGGCTTTTTCAACAGTGCTGTACAAACATCAGTAATAATATTCAGAATTCAAAATGTGTGTTATGGGATTCCTTGTTTTGCCCATCATCATTGCTCTTTTGTATTGCTTTATTGATGAACGATGATGTAATTGCTAGAGATTGTGTGCTTTGTTGACTTTATACACTGATAGAGCAACTGCGGTAGAACCTTTACTGAGCCAATGATGCAGGTAGTGGCATAGCATGGGTTGTCAGCGCAGGGTGCAAGGCAAGTATTGTGCCCCCTACCCCATGGACCATTAGCACTCCTCTGATTAGTATCTATAGTATCTATCCCATCCTCCACCTCCTCTCTCATCAGTACCACCAAAGTCCACCCTCCCCCACCTTCTCTCTGATCAGTTCCCCCCTCTACCATTTTCCACCTCCTCTCTGATCAGTACCCCCCTGCTCCCATCCCCCACCTCCTCTCTGATCAGTACCCCAATCCCCCTCCCATTCCCCTCCCCCCCTCCAGGGTCACCTCTTCAGGGGGTTCAATGAGCCTCTTCTCCCAGTTAATGGTAGAGCTAGAAGGAGAGGAAAGGAAGGCTGGGCAACTGACAGTCTGGAAGAGATCATGAGGCCCGGGGGTGTGGGGAGTGGCCTCTTCACCTGCGCCAACCTGATTCCTGTCTCCCTCCATACTGCTGCTGTCCAAACTGATATACTTCCGGGGGAAGACATTCCCAGGTGCACACACTCTGTTTATGGAGGAATGGGGTGTCAGCACCACCCAGCGGCCAGTCTGCTTAACGTTCCACTACTAAGCAGAAGTCTGTTGGTCCCCCAATGTACAGGATGACCGTAGCTGTCCAGGTAGACATAAAGCACTAAGCACATAAAGCCCGCAGCTCTCCAGAAAATTGGGCAACTGCCCCCGTAGCATCCCCCACCCTTCTGCGCTATGTCCCTGGATGCAGGGACCTATCTCAGACTGTGATTCAAGAAAAAAAATCCTCTTTCTTTGCAATAATGGCACAGCCATCATAATACAATAATGATAATATTTAGTAACTAGAAAAGACTGCCGTGTTTGCCATATTGTATCTTGCCATATTCCAAGCTATTTGTATACACAGGATAATTAGGTGGTGCTATAAATCCTTGTAAACCATTTTACGATGACCAGGAGTTTAGCTACATCACCACCTTTAAATAAACCCCAGAGTCCTTTTTAGCAGTGGATTCAGTGAGCCGTGAAGAAGTAAGCAATGACCTACACAAAATGAATGCAGTTTTGTGAACAGTAAAATACTGTGTGAATGAAGAAAGCTTGTCACTTAAATTATATGAAGGGTCTACTGTAGAAATAAATGAAAGCAGCATCTGTGTTCTTTCCAAGTACACATTTTCACACACACAAACACTTTATGATCTATTTTTCCCTATAACAGGCTATTGAGAGCTTTGCTCAAGTTGTGAAGACTACAGCTCAGAGTTTGCAGACATTTGGCACAAGCCTGGCAGAAACAGAACTCCCAAATGATGTCATCTGCACAGAGGAGCTACTTTTGTCACATACAGATCGCCAGACCAAGCTGAAAGTAGGTTCTATATATATACCCCACTGTGTTCATTGTATAATATATTACATACGTCTGCAAAATCTTAGGCCCCTTTCACACGGACAGTCTGATCAGGTTTGCCTGCCAGTTTTCAAGCAGATCTGATTTGAAGCCCAATGTAACTCTATGGGCAGCCAGATGTAAACGCACCTGCATCCGTTTACATCCGATTTCCTCGACTCTGTCTGGATCTAAAAAAAGAAATGAAACTGAGTTGCATTTTGGCAGACCTGATCATGATGCATCATAAAATTGGCATGTCACATGAGTGACATCTGCACTTTTCTGCTCTGATCAGCAGGGCATCCATGCGTGGACTGCGCCCATGTGAAAAGGGCCTTAGTCATACTTTTATTTTTTTAAACAAATGTTTCTAAAAACTCATGTAATAAAACCTAAATATTGTATTCTTCTAAAGGTTTGTGTTTATTCTGAAATCCAAATGCTAGCCCCAACAATTAGGCTAGTACACCCCTGTCATGTTTGGCCATATGTGGCTCAAACCATAAGGATCAGATGGGTACAGTTACAGCACGTAAATGCCTATATATGCAGTAACATGTGCCATCTAGAACAACTGTAATTGTTTGATCAGTCAATTCAACCAAATTTACCAACAACTACCTAACAAGTCAGCCTATCCTATAAAAATAAGGATGGCCATCTTAGTACATACTGCAGATTTTTACAGACAGTGAACTGATTCTTCAGAATCATGTGCATCTACAATAGTGTAGATTAATAGCAGCTTAATTGATCATTAGAATTATTGCATATATGTGTAACAGAAACACATGCTGATTATACAGTATCTCACAGAAGTGAGTATACCCCTCAAATTTTTGTAAATATTTTATTATATCATTTCATGTGACGACACAGAAGAAATGACACTTTGCTACAATGTAAAGTAGTGAGTGTACAGCTTGTATATCAGTGTACATTTGCTGTCCCCTCAAAATAACTCAACACACAGCCATTAATGTCTAAACCGCTGGCAACAAAAACGAGTACACCCTTAAGTGAAAATGTCCAAATTGGGCCCAATTAGCCATTTTCCCTCCCTGGTGTCATGTGACTCGTTAAAGGTCTCAGGTGTAAATGGGGAGCAGGTGTGTTAAATTTGGTGTTATCGCTCTCACTCTCTCATACTGGTCACTGGAAGTTCAACATGGCACATCATGGCAAAGAACTCTCTGAGGATCTGAAAAAATGAATTGTTGCGCTACATAAAGATGGCCTAGGCTATAAAAAAATTGTCAAGACCCTGAAACTGAGCTGCAGCATGGTGGCCAAGACCATACAGCGGTTTAACAGGACAGGTTCCACTCAGAACAGGCCTCGCCATGGTCGACCAAAGAAGTTGAGTGCACGTGCTCAGCGTCATATCCAGAGGTTGTCTTCGGGAAATAGACGTATGAGTGCTGCCAGCATTGCTGCAGAACAGATGAGAACACAAAAAAGCGCCAGAGAGGACTGCTCAACCAGTACAAACCAATATACACACGAGTATAGTCAGAATCAAAGTCTGTTAAAAATTGATGAATGAATAGAAAATGAATAAAAGCACGTTTATAAAAAAATGTCTGTAGGATGCTGCCCCAAACCAGCCAGGGAGACTGCAAAATCTAGGGAAAAAACACAAACAAGGGGCGCCTTTCCTGGTGCAGACAAATTTATTAGGATCAGGATCAGAGGTAAATATAAAACATACTCACAAAATTCATGATTGAGGTATAAAAAGTATAAAAAATAAGTCCATGGACCCAAGGGAAAGTCTGTGAAAGCTGCACAGCTGTGTCTATGTGTCAGTAGAGGAGACTGTGTTATGTGTGATGACGCGTTTCCGGGGTCACGCCCCCTTCATCAGATACAGACCTCCTCCGTCCCATGTGCTAAATATAGTGGTGACTGGCCAATCCGCAAGTGTGCGGGAGCCCTGTCGGTTCAGACCGCAGGTGTTAGGAATGTGTATAAAGTGTCGTCCATGGCTATAGACATGGAGCCCTGTCCTGTGACTGACGGAACTGCCCGTCGTGGCGCTGGACCAATCACGAGAAGGCTATACGTGGGCTCGCCTGGAGGGAGTGGCCAATGTTGACGTCCAATCCACGGGGCAGAAAAAAACCGGACCATGTTCTGCCATGAAACGTATCGATTGTGCAGCATGTCAGCTGTACAATGAGCACTATGAGAGGGAGGTGGACTGTTTACAAAGAGCGATTTATAACAGATACCATGACAGATGTAAACAGTTCATAGTCAGCTAATAGAGGCTGTGCAAGCCATAACGGAACAGATTTAAGCTGATGGAACTGCTCTATAGAGCAAGGAATATTTGATAAAATACACACAAATTTTAAAAAAAAATATATACAAAAATATACAATTAGGGCCAGATTGGATATACATATCCCCTATCTATGATACACATGAATGAATCGTATCTATGTATTAAAAACTGTGTGTGTATTTGAAATTTGTAAAATGTGTGAGGGGTGTATGAAAAAGAGACATGTATGTACATAGAATTTATGAGATTAGTTGGAACCATCAATAAGGAAATGGTTATATACATATGTATGAATTACTTATCGGCATGATGAGATATTGCCTGGTCTGGGCTGGACTAGGCATGTGATAAGCCCACCACAATTATAAATGTCAGCTCTCCAGGATTTGGTCATGAATGTAATGCTCATAGCGATGAGGCCAGCTCTAGGCCTTCATTGAGACCTACCGGGTGTAGGCTATTTAGAGTAGTAAATATTGTGATTCAAAGATTTGTTAATAAGAACTAAAACCTAGTTAAAACAACAATGTGCCAGTTAAACATAATATATAAACCACCATCTCATGTTTCTTTTCCTTACAGAAGCTTACAAAATTATTTAATAATCCAATTTTGTTTTGCATACCTGCAAACCTCAGGTTTGATTGTTCTGAATTTTTAGTTTGAAGCTTGTAATCATGGTCACATGCACTGCTAGCCTCATACTACATCTCTAAAGATGACTTGCACTGCCATTTAGCAATATGAATGCATGCACATTAACACGCATTTTCTGGTATGTCTTCAATCTGAACCCAAGACGTTCACGGTGCAAGAAAATGGTGAACAAATGTGGCATAAACCAATTACCAATAAAGCATTTCCTGGCTTTTAAACTGTGGTCAGGTGGTTTAGAAGGGCCATTCGGGGGAGGGTTCCCAATAGCCATTTTTGTGTGTGTGTTGGATAGACCTGGAGTAAATATAGGGAGATCACTGAGTGTTTGCATGAGGTACTGTCCCTCATTTGGAACCAAATCTCTCTATCTCTCTTTTCTCTTCAGCTGTCCCTCTTTTTAGTTTGATATATAGATATTTATGAAAATGTACTATTTAACTACCAAAAGTGTTATTCTACACTATAACCTTCATCATATCCCTTATTATCTTGTTTGCTATTTCAAAAAGCCATAAATGAAAAGTAATGGTGAACAAAAACAATTCTGGGTTTAACCAACCAAAAACCTGCTTGGTCTCTATCTCTGAAATTTTTCTGTAACATATTACTCTCTATTTTTGTTTGCTTTATTGCTACTTTCCTCACAAAGGGGTCTATTTATAAAAGAAACTCCCAGAGCCATTCACCCTGCAAATCTTTGTAAACCCTAAGTTTTTTTAAAATCTGCCTAGTCTCTGCCTGTGAAACTACAGTCTAGCAAAAGTGCCTACATAGTGTGCATAGCATCAGTACAATATTTCTGACTTTTGTCTATGAAACACATAATTTTGATTTATTGACTAAACTCTGCCTGAAAATGCAGCCTAGTGAAAGTGCCTAAATACTATGCATGGAGTCTAAACAATTTTCTTGTAATGGAATAATACACTCACATTTTGATCGCACTTCAATAGCTTATAGCTGGGCTGCAGGAGCCCAGAACTGACAGCCCAGGGACCGGAAGTGATGCAATCTGCATCGCTCCCGGTCCCATAGAACGGGGAGGGGATTGATGAACGGAAGTTCGTCGACCTCCTCCCCAGCTCCCCGCGGACACCAAGATCGCCGGTCCCGGGCCCGTAGGAGGGGCAACGGAGCCCGGGAAGCACGGCGGGGGGGTCCAGCGGGGGGTGGGGGGCGGCCCCTTCTTCGGGACGCAGACTCGATCTGGCGACAGGTAAGTCGCCAGGATCGCTTCTGTTGTAAAGCTGACAGTCGGCTCTACAAGTTTAAACAGAGTCCCGGCGGCAAAAGTCACCGGGAGTCTGTTTAAACAGCCCCGATGCTGGCGACGTACACTGTACGTCGTCAGTCACGAAGGGGTTAATCTCTGAAGAGACACACATTTCTCCGCTCAGTTTTTCTGTTAAATTTCTCCTCATGAATATTGCAAGAGTGCTGTCTCCCAAACTGACTTTTCCATGGAGCCTAGTATAAAGACAATGTTTAAACCAAAATAAGTAACCTCTTTGTAACAACATGATATTTATCTTTCAGGATGATTTAAAGCTAGCTGTGCAACAAGGTGGGACTCTGCTGACATGTATAAAGGAGCCAGTGTCTAAAGACCCAAGCTGCAAGTTGACACCGGATGAGCTGGAGAACATGGCTACTGTTGAAAGGTTTGTAAAGGCACATAAGTCTAGTTCCTGAACCTCTCTTGGTTTAATACTAAGATGACAAGATGCTGTGTGAGATCCAGGAAAACCTTTAGCAGATAAACATTCAGAGGGCAAAGTAAAGTTTGCTGCATAGGCAAATGATGCTTAAAGTGTTAGAGAGCCAACAAACCTGAACTACAAATTATTGTATGCTAAAAGTAATTAGTTAAACTTTTGATGTTACGCTAAATTGTAAAGGTGTTTATGTTTTAAACTAACAATGAATCCATGCTTGATACTCCTCTTTGTAGCAAAAACAACATAAGGGGTCTGCCTGCTACTTGTTTCCAGTGGTATAGTACCAGCATTAGCTTAGGTAGCAATTGCTACTGGATCCTCTAAAGGTGCATGTGTATATGTCAGTGTAAGTAGCATTAGAAAATAATTGCTTGCATGGAAGGGTTCAAAGGCAGGTAGGTTAGTTTTTTCTTTTATATATGAGAAAAATGCACTAAAACTGTTATCACAGGATCACATTTCCTTATCCTTTACACTATTACATATCATTGGATTACAGGTGAACCCTGTTCCACAAAAGAAAGTATTTAAAGATTCATTCATGCCAGAAGTCCATTATTTCCAGGCGTGGTCATAGGAGATTTGTCCTTTGAAATGGAACTAGCCAAATGTGCCACAATACCTATCCCTGCATATTAGTAGGGAATCCTGATCATCTATTAATTACTTGTTAATATCTATTTAAGAGCAGCACTTGCAGACAGAAAACAGAAGTGGGTAACCATGTCATAACTGGATGATCAAATTTGAGGGCATAAGAAGCCTTGATGCCCCAGTAGACACATTTGTCTACAAGTTCTATTATAATGTTGGAAACTCTGCAAGATTCCGCTGAAAGTCCTATTAAATTATATTTAATTGTCATTATTAGTTTTGGAATGCGACTTTGAATTCAGTGGTATGCTTTTATCTCCTTAAAGAGAAATTTCACCACGGCATATTTCCCTCCCACGGCCCCTCTTCGGCACCACCAATTTGAAATATCCTGTGTATGCGCAGATGTGACCTGGCAGAGACCTGCAGCACATCTGTGCACATGACGTAGATTCCCACACGTGCACACAGATGCCACTGGTGACTGATATCTGGAACCTTGCAGCATGTCCCGAATACCTGACAGAGACCTGTGGCACCTCTACGCACACTTGGAATCCTGCCCCTTGTTGGAGGTTTTAACATCTCCAAAATTCACCCCTTCCTAACCAATTAAACTACAAAGCTCTATTGCAATTCCCTCCTCATTGGCCTACCTCTACACAGGCTATTCCCCCTCCAGTCTATCATGAATGCTGCTGCCAGACTCATCCACCAAACCAACCACTTAGTGTCTGTAACCCCCTCCTCTGCCAATCCCTCCACTGGCTTCCAATCACCCAAAGATTAAAATTCAAAATATTAACAACCACTTACAAAGCAATCCATATCTCTTCCCCCTGGCTATATCTCAAACCTTGTCTCAAAGTATCATCCTAACCATCCTCTCCACTCCTCATTAAACCGCCTGCTCTCTAGCTCCCTCATCAACTCCTCCCATGCTCACCTCCAGGACTTTTCTAGCTTCTCTCCCATCCTCTGGAACATTCTACCCCCCAACCTGTCCGGCTATCCCCTACTCTGTCGTCCTTTAGGTGATCTCTAAAGACTCATCTCTTCCTATCCCGCCTCAAACTAACCACTGAGCTATCACTTTCTCAAACAATTCATCCCCACACAGCTACCACTTCTTGTATCATTTATGCTCTTATATCACTTGCCCTTCCCTTTTAGATTGTAAGCTCACACAGGCAGGGCCCTCCTTACCACCTTATCTTGATTTGTATTGCAACTGTAATGTCTTCTGTATATTTTAAAGCGCTGCACAAACTGTTGGCGCTATATAAATCCTGAATAGTAATCGTGAATAATAAGAATAACAATGTATAACAATGAAGTCAAGCACAATTGTGGTTAGCTGTAGGTGTTATAAAAATTGCTCAACACTGTGCACAGTGCACAACAAGATCAGGACTATTCAAATCCTTATAACTCTTTTAATATTTGGGTGGGCTTAAGAGTAATTATGATCAATTATGGACTTATGGGAAAGTCTTAAGTATTTAATAGCTATTGCAAGTATTTCCAAACACATAATAAACTTTGACATTCTTGAAGCATTGTTCCTTTAATAGGGAGGTGAGTGATATTTGAACTGTTTTTCTTATTCATGGTGCTAATTTTACAGTGATGTACAAGGAACACGTAGGTTAACCAATGCTCCCTGACAAGTAAACAACTCACAAAAACAAAAACAAATGCATTGTTTTCAAACATCACTCTTCTACTTACTGTAGGCGAGTCCTGGGTGCTGAAACCACCAACTTCCACAACTAATATGCAGACAAGAGCATAGGAGCTGTCTAGATCAACTCTTGGGCTACCAGCTGGGCTACAACATGCTCTGTATTAGCTGCTCGTAGCACACAGTAACCACCATGCTTGACTATGTGGTTAACAAGAAAATCACAAAGGTATTTTTGTGGTATAAAGTAATTGAGATATTTTACTGAGCAAATTTTTAAATAAACAGAGAGAACAATAATTCCAGCTCTGCCTACTTCTGCAACAACACTGCAATACTGATATAATACTTGAAGCGAGCAGTTGATCACTAAGATACCCTTTTGTCCTGTTCTAGAGAATTAAAACCAGAGAAATCATAAGTAAAGTAAATAAAATTATTAATACAATAACTACAATACAAAAATAACTCATGACGCCACCACCAACCTCAGTTTGAAAAACAATTAGACTTCCTTGATCAGCCGTCTGGGTGCCGTCTGACTTCCTCTGGGTGCCCTGAACCCATGTGCACACCTGTCTGAATGAGCCAGAAATCAGCATCTGACTCCAACAGTGCCAGCATGCAACCCCAATAAGTGTCAGCTGTACAAGTGTCATTAGTGCCAGCTTGCCAGATGAAGAGCTCATTCACTTTGGCGTGCACATCCGTATGGCATGCACGCCTATGCAGATCTGAACCTGCACATCTGTGTGGGCCCAGGTGCCCAAACTTGGATGCACTGCCCACGTCCAAATGCAGACACCTGGATTCACATGGATGTGCAGGTTCGGGTCTGCATATAACTGCGTGCAGCCCTGTACTCCTATAGGAAAGCACAGGCTACTGCATGCACCTATCTGTCCAGGAAACGGATGTGCACACCCATGTAAATGAGACTGAAATCAGCATCTGATTGCAACAGTGCCAGCCTACCAGCTCCAATGAATGTCTAATTGCCAGCAGTAGCAGTATAAGTGGAACACAGTACCGGTGCCAGCCCCAATCAGTGTTTGATTGTCAACGTACCAATACGGTGTCATCAGGTACTATTACAACCGCAACTAGTTTTGTGCTTGTAAGTGGTACCAGTATGGTGTCAGTAGGTACTATTACAACCACAACCAGTGTCCTGATTGCCAGTAAAACCAGTATGGTGTATGTGGGTACCGGTACAGCTGCAACCAGTGCCCTGATCACCAGCTAGCACAAGTAGGTTGTTTCTTGGATTTCGAGCCTCTGTATGCGACTAGGCTGTAGTAATTGATCCACCGCACTCCAGACCGGAATCACATAGAACAAGTGGGTGCTGGTATGACCTGCCAATGGCACCGCGCATATCACAGAATTATTGAAAAAGTCACCTGCACTCCAAGGTCAAATGTGCTGAACGTCCTTTTTATTAAGATGCTAGGCAAACATAGTGGCAATAAGCAATGTTTCGGAACCGAACATGGTGCCTTCATCACACAGTGATGTCACTATGTTTGCCTAGCGTCTTAAAAAAAAAAGATGTTCAGCACATTTGACCTTGGAGTGCGTGTGACTTTTTTTTTTCAAATTCTATTTTTATTTTAAGAAATTTTTCCAAGAACAAAACATACATACATACAAACAGAGCAAGTAACATCGTCACACTGTAAAGGAAAGCCTAGTCCTGTCATCAACCGTTGTCACAGCCCACTAAATCTATATGAAACCCCCATATGTCGCCCTGCCACGTACGAGAGTGGCATCCTGGGCGCTAGACCAGGTACAATCTCCTAGACCTGTCGAGTCATGGGGAGTAGGTGTGGTCTCCTTTACTACTTGGCTTCTGGTGGAAGTCTTTGGCCCTTTGGGAGGGACCAGATGAAATTTACCGTTCGGGCGTCTGTGTTTGGGAACACACGCATATGCCTGCTTGTGCTAAACCAGTAGGTAAGACTCGACCCAATTTATCCCCCTTTAGAAAAATAACTATGATAGAAATTACATTTAATTTTTTCCTATACTATACAGATATCTCCCTTGTATTCCTGAAGAAGCGCAGAGTTGCGCGAAACGTTGAAGTCGCTCCTCCACCTCCCAAAGCACGGAACTATAATACACATATCATTACGGTAGTCAATTCTTGGGTATTGGGCAAGGTTTG
>NW_017306298.1:0-21695 GCF_000935625.1 Nanorana parkeri
TGGCGTGTAAAAGCGCGCACGCAACCTGCGCGTGTGCGTGTGCGTGTTGGGCTTCGTAAATCAGCCCCACTATGTTTTTGTTGCACTAGTGGAGAATATCTGTAGTAGAATGAGTATTGATGTCATATTTATGTCTGCACAGAGGTTCTTGTCAAAGACAGCAGTGACTGCTGCAGTGGTCTTGGTAGGATCAAAGCTTTATTCTGACGTCCTAATTGTGCTTGGTCATTACAGTACCATAAAAGGGTGCATTGCTACTATTGCTATACTAGGCTCCAGAGCTGTTGTTTTACCGCAAAGAGTTCACCTCCAGTACCTGTTATAGCAACTGGTATCACAGCTGGAAAATCATCAAATTATTAACTATAAGGGCCCTTATAGTTCAGTCAAGTGGGCCATTGAAGGTGGTGTTGCTTCACTGCTTATGGGGGGACAATTGAATTGACACTGTGCAAAAAAATGATCTAATCATTTGATTGCTTCAAAACAAAATGTCTAAGTTATTGTTTTTGTTCCCAGACACTGAAACCTTTGTGGACCTGCTCTATCTGTGCCTTCCATGTTACCATTAACGATTATTGCCACTGAATAGTAGCGCCTATTCATTTAGCTGGATTTTTATATACAGTAAAATAAAGTCTAATTAAGACTATGTCATCTTTATCATTAACAAAATAACTTTTAACATCTATTTGGCAAAAGTTTTGTTCAGATGTATTGTATTTTCTTTTTAGAACTGCACTAAGTTTACCCTTTATTTGCCATCAGACAATAATTAGAATTCTATGTCTTCTGGGAACTGCACTAATTGGATGCATCTGCCATTGTTACACCATGTCACAAAGTGGAAAATCCCCACTAATGGCTCCTGAGTCTACACATCCAAGTAGGTGGTACATGATGACTCACAAGAAACGACAAACAGCGCGGATTAATTATATTTATTATCAGAATTTGCTGATTTCTCTTTGACTAGTAATGCAGATGTGAATAAATGTCATTCACTTCATTAAAGCAGAGAATAACATTTACAGTGTGGAATTAAAACAATGTAGAAAAGAAACCAGAGCTATAAGACTTACTGTTGTTAAAGGGAATATTGTAGTGGGTAAAAAGCCTATAGGTTGAGTATATCAGGTAAATAGAAAATGTAAGACTTTAATTATATAAGTTATATGTCAATCAAATATTAAAATATAGTTTGTAAAGATAGTTAAAGTGACACTAAACTCAGGAATTAAATCTTAAAAATACATTCAAGTACCTTATCTATTAACAAAAATGCAACTTATTTGTGTATCACTCGGCTGTAGATCCTCAAATCATCTCTGAATTGGTTCTGACACTGTCCTTCCTTCTGGAGGGTGGCTACTTTTGTTCCCCATGGTCTCTATGTCTGTTGTAAAGTAGTCACCACTCTAAGCATGCTCATGTCATGGACTGCAATTATGTATAATAACAAATTGAAATAAAATGCTCCCTCTTAATCCCCAAGTTCCAATGGACATATCTAGATGACATTTGTGCTTATTGTTTGAATATCACATGGGCAGCCTACTCTATGGCTAGGAGTTGGCAAATGCAAAGCCAGATTCCTGGATGGTGAACTGGTACTCGATATGGGCAGGCCAGCGCATGAGAGGAGAAGGTAAGTCAGATATAAGATCGGACATTTTAATAACCCATTTGCAGAGAAGGCTGAGGGGAGGAGGTATGTAGAACGTTATGCTTACAAAGTGCACCTATCCTTTAAAAAAATTAAATGACAACCTAATTTGCCCCCTAGAAATTAGCCTGAAGCCAGTGTGTAAACAAGCAGGGTGTGCGCATGAGCCACGACCCTATTGTACCTATGGGTGAGCAATATTGCACAGGATGGCTGGAATACGGTTCACACTTACAAATAGATTGGGCCAGTGTGTGTATGGACCAAGAAGAGAAACCAGTGGGGTCTTTTTCACTGGAAAGGCTGTGCGGCACAGGGCAGGCCTGTACACTAATGTTTGATGGAGTGAGGAGGAAGGAAAGTATTTAACATGGCAGGCTGCACTCAGGGGGGTTGGGGAATTCATTAAAGGACAAGTTCACTAAAAGTTGACTTGTCCTTTAAATAATAGATGTCTGCTTTGTAGCTTTTATGGCATAATCGTAAAAAAAACCCCTGCAAACAATTTCTAACAAGTGCTTTTATGTTACATTGACAGGTTCACTTTATCTAGGTTCACACTAGTCCCAGGAGTTTTTAAACTTTCAAGCACTCCATGTTCTGATTCCATTAACCAGCATTTGTCAAACATTAATGCATTCGATCCGACATACTTCTTCATCTTGTGAGTGTTTCAGACTGAATCACACAAAGTCTAATGAGCTGAAACCCAATTAAATATGTGGTATCAGAGGTGTCACTGATTATGAGGCACACAAAGTGCTAACACGTGGCCAAGGAAGTCTTAAATTAGATACAGTGTTCACTCCTGGGATAAGATGTTACCAAATTAAGAAACTCAATGGAGAGAAAATTGTAATATATAAATAGTCATGCTGTGCCATTTACATCACAGTTGTGTGATATAAATTAAACATCTAGAAGCCCTGTAACAGCTATTTTAAGAAGTTGTTGAATGTGTGGATTTATATACTTCAGATCACAATTAGTTTTTTTTAGTTCTACTAAACTAAATATATTATAGCACCTGACCATCACACCTATATTATGTTCTTAAAATAGTATTAGCCTCTCCATCTTCTTCAATAATGAATCCAGATCAAACAAATATATTGCCCAGCAAAGTATTTCTTTACATTTTTGCCCAAGCGGTTGCAGTCATCATGTGTTCAAACAACTGGCTTCAACTCTCCCAGCTCGGCTTACTTGAACATTCTGTCGAATACAAGATCATAAGAGACAGAGTAGTCTCCAGCAGCTATCCATCTACTAGCTTGAAGGAGGGAAAAGAGAGGAGAGGTGAGCAGTGAGGAGGGGAGTGGATTGCTTTGTGGTGCCTATGAGTTTGTGGAGACACACAGAGCCTACTAGCACACATAAGGGTGGCTCCATCGGACTCATGCAGGGGCCAGTGTTCAGGGGACCAGCTGATTCTGCAGGAGGCTAAAACTTCTAAACATCAAGAAGCAGCATCCATTGTAAGCGATATAATCAGCATTTGAAATTGCTTAAAAACCTTTTGATGTTAATATCACTTTCAACATCTAATTCCAAAACCATGGGCATTTATATGGAGTTGCCCTCCCCCCCCCCCCCCCAAAAAAAATTAAGGGGTGCCCCCCCCCCCCCCCCCAACTTTTGCAGCTAAAACAACCTCTACTCTTCTGGGAAGGTTTTCCCACAGGATTTTGATGCATATCTGTTGAAATGTTGTTCAGCCATAAAGAGCTTTTGGGAGGCCATGTACTGATGTTGGAAGAGAAGACTAAGCTCAGTATTGGCAGCCCAATTCATCCCAAAGCTGTTCATTTCAGGTCAGGTCTCTGTGCAGGCCACTTTCTCCACACCCATCTCAACAAACCATGCCTATATGGACCTGGCTCTGTGCACAGGGGTACAGTCATGCTGAAACAGAAAACGCCCTTCCCCAAACTGTTGCTCCAAGGTTGGAAATGCACGATTGTCTAAAATTGTATTGTATGCTGTAGTATTAATAGTACCCTTCACAGGAAACACCTGAAATGAATAACTTAGAGGGCTGTCCATATACTTTTAGCCATGTATTGTACCATCTACTTCACTATTTTTGTAATATGCTAATGGACCAATACATTTAAAATGTACAGTAATTTTATAGATTTATATAGGCTGAAGTTAAAATTACGGCTCAGGGATATTTTCCTATACCTAGTTAAGTTGCTTAACAGTAATAACACTGATATACATGGTAAGCCATTCAATGTTATATTTAACACAGGCACTTATAAGTCAGAGCCAAGGACAGTAGGGTAGATGAGAGTGGAATCAGAGCAATAACATGGATGCAGGGATTCATTTTTCAAATAAAGTACTTTGACTTCCTTTCAGCAATAATTGTTAACATGTTCTAACACAATGGCCAGTTGCAAAGCCTCATTTGTCTTCAGGGTTTCAAGCAACCATTCACCTTTTTGTTCCAGCTGTGTGACCAAGGATTTAGTGACACTGGAAATATTGTTGCTACAGCTGTTATGCAACCATCATAGTTCAATAGCTGGCAGTAAAGATTAAAAAAAAAAATCCATAATCTGTACCTAGGAATTTTTGGGGCAAATCATAACACGTTTTAACCAGCTTACTCTTAGATAATTATACTACTATCAGAGACAATATTTTTACTACAGTTTGGATCTTCTATAGTAGTACCAAGCACATCAACTTAATGGGGTTGATTTAATAACCTTATAAACACACCACGAACATGTATACACCTCTGTAGTGTGTTCCCTCCCAGCATGATCTATGGGTGGAATCTAAACACCTTTGTAGTGTGTACTCACCCAGCAGGTGTGTTGTGCAAAGCCCTGCATGAATTTGCAAGGTGATGCTGTGTAAATTAAGCTCTATGTTATGTTGCTTGCGTTGATGAATGCAGGAATGTAAATGCATGAGCTAACCATTTTTGTCTAAACTGTGAAGCAGCATTATGTATGGATCATGTGCATGATTTTTCCATATATGGCATTAGTGGAAATATGCTTTTAGAGACTTTTTGGTTCATAAATACGTTTTGCTGTGTGAAAATCACACGCACCTGGTGTGTGCGTGTGTTTAGGTTAGTACATCACCCCCAATGTGTCCTGGCTTGGAAACAGGCAGCCTAGGCTATACAAGCAACATGTCCATCCCTGACTTCAAGGCAGTCCAAAGGATTCCAAAGGTTGAACCAAGGAAGACGAACAGGGTTATTCACAAAAGGGTAAAGGTTTTGGAGAAGGCAGGAGAAGTGAACCACTTTCCAGTTCAGCTATGTTGTCCTAGATTGTTCACTTCTCCTGCCTTCTCCAAACTCTTCACCCTTTTGTGAAAACCTGACCAGTCCTTGATGTAGGTAACAATTTTACTTATTCCCCCTATTTTCCTATTAAGCCTGATTTTGCTGAAACTGTTCTGTTACACAACGTGTGAAATGTACTCTTATTTTTTGACACCCTCTGATGTCTCCAGGAACCAAAAATAAATTGATGACATCAGTAAGAACTAGAGATCACAGTACATTTCACAGCTTCTTGCACATTTATTCTCACCATTCATGCAATATATATTTATATGTATTTCTCATGCAAATTCAGTCTGTTCTCTGCATTAACATATTCTATTGGCATTCTTTATGCATGTCCTTATTTGCACTCCATCGAAAAGAGAACTCTTCTACATCGAAAGGGGAATAAGTGATTAGAACCAACTGGAAAAGTTGCACGCCAAGTCTCATTAGAGGCCTTTGCTTTAGGCCAGCCCTTGTTTCACCTGCCTCCCACAGATGGCCTATGAGTCATTGGCTCTCCTTGCTTCATCATTATCAAATTATTTCAACCCCTAAGCCCTATCTAAAAAATAACCTTGTTCTCTTTTATTGTAACCCAAAGTGCAAAAAGCCTTTTTTGTATGTGTGTGAAATAGATAGCATTGATATAAAGACCTAATGTACATTGTATATTTTGGAAGTTAGCAACTGTTAGCAGAAAGAAATCGAGATCTCAGTTAAATGATATTTCAGTTACTGCCTCTAGTTTGGAAAATACAAGATATCAGCAGATATATGAGATTCTTTCAGGCCTAATATAAAGAAAGGAATGCCAACAACATGGCTGTACACATAAGACATTCTTAAGTGCCTTTTTTAAGCTTAGATTGTTTTTTTTTTGGTAGGCAGTGATGACAACTGGCCCATCTCTTCCTGCCTCTCATTGGTTTTGGTTCTCAAAGGCCAACTCCGTCTAAAACATTTTATATTGTTTTGGATAGAGTGGAGTACGGTTAGAGCCTCTATCATAATTGTATTACAATAGATTTCTGTTGTGGAGATTCCGGACAGGAAGTGATGGGTAATCTCTCCAATAGGGACACAGCCAACAATTAAAAACAAATTTCTAATATAATAGGGAATGGTTATAAAGTAAATGCTGCCAATATTTTTATCGCTATCTGTGTCTTCCTCTCCAGACCGAACCTCCATTTTTTGTATCACAGCAATTGGAGGTGACTGAGAGTCTCCCTAAATGGGTTACATAAATAAAAACCTGAGTAAAGATTTAACTCTTTCAAAACCAAAATACATTGTCTGGAGTTAGGCTTTAGAGTGTATGTCCAGCCACAGTTTTTTTCTTTAAGTTATTTTAGTTGGGATGGATTAAACTTATGGTGGGTTTTCACTGGTATCTGGGGCTTACGTAGAGATGTTACCCCTCACTTGCGATGTTACACTAGCAACTTTGTAATAATGATTTGTAGCAGCTACAAGTCTTTCTGCCTGTTTTCTCTGGTGATTTATAGCTAGCTGCAAAATTGCTGCTGTAGCTGGCTACAGTGCGTATCTATACAGCTACAAATAGCTGGTATACCATGGTGATCGACAGCTGAATTAGATAATATGGGTAGGTACAGAAGCTGGCGATTCGGTTGCTAACTTCAAGCACTGCAAAAAGTCAATGACTCAGCAACAAGCTAAAAATCACTTAGGCCTCATTCACAAATAACGCTTGCAGCTCCTGCATGGTTTTCCGCTTGGAAGACAGTGTGGGTCAAAAATGCTAATGTTTTTTCATCCGCGCGGATGCCGCTCGTTTCTGGCTATTAAGTAGCTGCAAACATGCGGAATCCGCCAGATCATCGCACTTGCACTATTTCAGGGGCCGTGAAGTTTTGTGCCGTGCGGTCCCCGCAATGGTGTGAACGATGCACATTGATGTACATTGTTTTTTGTGTTTGGAGAGGCTCTGCGCTTATCTGTATAGCCGAATACGTGCGGAGAGCGGCTCAGGTGTTAATGGAGCCTTAGAGTTTCAGTGACACAGACCTTTGATCAACTGCAATTCATTTTCTTTCCAAGCAAAGGGAGCAATTTTGTAGCTACTTTAAAATACTGTTAAAAATCACCAGTGTGATATGGTCCTTACTGTTTTAATGAGAGCAGTTTGACCAGACAGCAGACAACAAAATCTTCAACAGGGACACTGGTGTTATTGCTCCAGGACAGTAAGGGATGGGAAGTCTCTCTAACAGAGTCATGGATAGTAGTAAAGATCCCAAAAGGGGTCCTACCCCCCACCCCTCTCTACTTTCAAAAAAAAAAAAAGCAAGGTTTTTGCCGGGCATGTATTTTAAGCATGAAGAGTGCCCTCAATAGACAAGCTAAGTATGGGAGATGGATTAGTCTTTGAGTTTGCTTTCCAAAGTGTATACTGGCATATGAAAGCAGAGTCTAGGGGTCCTTAAGTTCTTGAAATTCATCAGAAGGTACAGACACATAATTGAGAGTGCCTCCTACTTATAGCTCTTTCTGGCGCACAGTCTTTTTATAGAAGAAAAGTTCACTTTAAATGTCTGAGTGTCATGATAAAAAAAATAAACCAGCCCTTGTAAACGAGATAGACTTCATTTCATACCAATGAACATTGTTTAATCTAGGCTTGTAAATTAAAGCTTATGCACTGCTTTTTAAGAATGTGCAAATATTTGAATGTTTATAGTCTGGCCACAGTTTTGCTTTAAACGCCAACTGCTGTAAATAGTTTTAATTCATTTGCTGCTTATTTGCTTTGCTATGACAATTTGTATACAGCTGTAGTTTGGAAATCTAACAAAAATGGCCAAATGAAATACATTTTGTTCTTAATGACTTTCATTGTATGTGTCAGTGTTTTTATATCTCTCAAGCAGGGGCGTAACTAGAAATCACTGGGCCCAAGAGAAAAATGGTGTATGCCCCCCACCCCCAAACAGCCCCCCCCCCACTAAAAGAAGTACCTACCTCAAGAAGATGTTCCCATGACTGCACTGACATCAGAGCCGAAGAACAGATCACTCTGCTGCTCACTGCAGATTCTGCACATTCCAGAGACCCTGCACAGCCCCCCTGAGACCCCACACAGCCCACCTGGGAGTGACCCTGCAGAGCCCATCTGAGACCCTGCAGAGCCCATCTGAGACCCCACGCAGCCCACCATAGACCCCGCACAGCCCAATGGAGACCCTGCATAACCCACCTGCGACCCCACACAGCCTACATGAGAGTGACCCTGCAGAGCCCTCCTGAGAACCTGCAGAGCCCACCATAGACCCCCCTTAGCCCACCTGAGGCCCTGCATAGCCCTGCTGAGACCTCGCACAGCCCACCTGAGAGTGACACTGCAGATCCCACCATACTCTATGGTGGGCTCTGCAGGGTTTCAGGTGGAATGGTCGGGGTCCCTTTCCCTGCACAATGTGCCCCTCATACCTGACAGCCCTAAGCTGCCTGCTCCTCCACCGGGCCATGGCCTCCTTGGCCACCTCCACCGCCATCGCCGCCTCCTGACCTCCTCCTCCACCATCACCACTGCTGCCACTGCTGTCGCCAGGCCCCGGCCTCATCGACCATCTCCGCCAGCTCCCAGCTTCTTCCTTCACCAGCTCCACCGCTGCCCCCACTGCCGCTGCCGGGCTCGGCCTCCTCCACTGCTACTCAACCATTAACACAGCCGGGCCTCTTCTGCTGGGCCTGGCAGCAGCAGAGGGGGAGGCTGTGGCCCCCTCTGAATGGGTCGCTATGGTAATTGTTACGCCACTGCTCACAAGAATGGTTGCTATTAGGGTGCACTTTTTCTGGATTCAGAGTAACTGAGGTATGTTGACTTGAGTTTGCATAGTTCGTTGACATCGATTGCATTGCATTACGTCACATTTTTTTTACATTTTTGGGGGGGCTTAGTATGATTTTAATACTAAGCTATATAATATATTGGTTCTGCCTTCCGTTGACACGTGTTGCGCTGCATCACGCTGAAAAAAAATTAAAGCCAGCTCTACTTTTTGTCAGCAGAGGATAGCGCAATGCAATGGACTGGTGTGAACTGCTCCCATTCACACCCATTAATTTTCAGACGTCCTTGCATTGGCATCCATTGAAAAATAGACTTGTGCGCCGTCAAAAAATTTGTTCCGTATCGTTTCGTAATATCCATTATTTCGTATCCGAAACTCAATTCGGATTCGTACGAAATACGTATTTTCGTTAGTTTCGGCACATTTTCGTAACTTTAAAAACGGATGCTAACGGATCTGGTGTGAATGGGGACTTAGTAAGATTTCGGGCACAAGTACACCTACGGTCTTTTTAGCATAATTTAAAACATGTGCAAAATACATTTTTAGCAACTGGGCCTGCTGGCTACTACACAGCTACTATACGGTGCTGAGCTCCTCACTTTGAGCTTTTTATGCATAACCCCCTCATTATTATTAGCCTTGTTTTCATCTATTAAGAAATCTCTAACATAAATCTTCTGGATGTTATTCTCATTCAACTGGGTGCCTGTTATTTAACTACCAACCTTTTAGCATAATTGGGTACATGACACTGAGCTTCAGATATACCATGTAACTTTTCTAAATAGCTTCCTTTAAACAGACCAAGACTTCCCTGTTTAATTTCCCCATTTGCCCCTTTAAACCCCACCCTCTATAGTTTAATTTCCACGTTTGCCCCTTTAAACCCCACCCTCTATAGTTTAATTTCCCCGTTTGCCCCTTTAAACCCCACCCTCTTGAGGACTTCCTCCTTCTCCCAAATCCCAGTTGTGTTGGCAGCTATACCACAGTATTGTACAAGTTCCAAAAAGAAAATTATCTGGCTCACATCTTGCCGTAGACACATTCATAGACACAAAGTGTAACCCATTTGACGTTAAGTGTTATAATTGACTCCATTTCGAGGACTTATTATTTTTATTACATCTGTTTCACACTTTTATTTCTGTAATTTTTTATGTACCACATGTTTTCATTATAAATGTGTCTGATCACTCTACGTGTCTTATTTTTCAATAAAAATTCACAGGTAAAAATGAATAAATAAATAAATAAATAAAACAGTAAAATAAAGACAGTAAGGACAGTAAACTAGGTCTGGCCTGTCAGCTCATGCTTTGTGTAGGGTTCCTGGATATGTGCCTGCATCAACCAAACTAGGTCAAATTTGGTGTATCAATTTGCTCTCCTAGAATTTTCTTTTTAATTATTTTACATTTTGTGTAAAAATAAATAGTCTCTCAATGTCTATGAGTACTTAGTAAACAGGGCAATAGTAAAAGCCAAAGTATTTCTTCATAATTATCTTGAAAGGTCAAAAATAATTCATGGACATGTTATGCAGATTAGATAATATAAATTCATCCTTACTTCAGATATATTGGATCAAATGAATGTTGACCTTCAAAAGACCACAATTGACGTCAACTGTAGTAGTTCATTGTTTTCCTATTCAAGGTATTACAAAATACAGAGCCTAATATTTTTTTCCTACCATGCTCGCTAAGTATTAAAATATGATATTTTTAGATATCTGTCACTCAGTACCTTCCAACAAAACACCAATGCCACCACAGATGTCATAATCTTTAGGGCAATGAAGGGGTGACCTTCTTTCAGCTTCATTTTCCCCCAGAACCTTAGTACTGGATCAAGAGGGATGACACCATATAATTACTAGGAGCAGAGCTAATATTCTGTCAAGTTGGGGACTACATCTCAAGTGAATATGACATTATCTATGGATGTCACCTGGAAAGCTCCTGTTGATGTTACAGGCTTTGGCAGCTGGGAAGGGACTATAAAAAAACATATGCTGGAGGGTGTCAGGAGAATAGGGCTGCTGCCCATAGCACAAGGACGGCACGGATTACTGCACGCGCTGTGGCACACGGATATGCGCATAGAAACCGATTAGCAGTGCGCACGCATGCGCATAGGCACATCTCAGAAGGTTAGGCACGGCGTTCATGCGTGTTCACGCACATGCCTGTTGCACCTATTGGCACCAGGTAGCCTATTTAAACACAAGAGCAGCAACTGCTAGTTGCTTGAAGATCTTCAGGTGTACCCTGTATCTGTGTTTCTGCTACTGAGTTCTTGGATGGACCCGGCATGTACCTGAGTCCTGCTTGTCTGCTGCCTGCCTTCTGACCCCTGCCTGTCTGACTACTCTCTGCCTCCTGATTTGGCCCTGACTGCTTGCTTGGTTCTGACCCGGCTTTCCTGTGACCATGCCTCTGCCTATGCTCCTGCACCTCATTGCTTGCCAGTTACTGACCCGGTCCGTCTGACTCCGTTTCCTTCTACTCTGATGCCATCAGGCCTACTGCTGTTCCTCTGGTTCCAGAGTGTCCTGCATCCAGTTACGTGCATTATCTCTACCAGCGGGTCGTCAGAATCTACAGGCACTGGTGCCTCTCTCCATTCGTAATCAATCAGTCAATGGCAAACAGCTCTCATACGTGTCTTTCATCTGTGTATTCAGCTGTTCGCCTGGAATTCAGTTTTAAAATTTAATTTTGTCTATGTCTCGATTATGAATATTTCTTATCATTTCCTATTCTGACAGTAAATGAGGGAAAATGCCACACAGGTAAATATATATTTTTACTTTCATTAAGAGTTGTCCTTTGTACTGTATGTATAGATAGTACTTTGTAGAGAAGGCTTAAAACATCCAGGTATTTATTGTATCCAAGCTTGTGAGATTCTCCCGCTATGTGTGTTTTGGTGACCATTGTCACTGAAATAAAATGTGATGGAACATTCAAACCTATACAATTGTAAAAAGAGAAGATTCTTCTATTAGGGACATCTGTTCCAATGACAACTGCCTAAGAGGGCATTTTAACTAATTTTGGATAGATTTCCTTTTATTTCCCGTAGTATGTCCAGGAGAGGAATTTATGGAAATCTCTCTGATGGGGCCCAGACAGCAAAACAAAAGCCTTCCCTACAAAAATAAAAGTTTTGTCTATGATACTATCTATTGAATATATAAACCATACTGTACACATTACTGTTTTCCAAATGCTGTTCATGGATGTTTTTCAAGTGCTTTTTAAATAACCTGCTTTCAGAAGAGTGTGTGACTAATGTTCGCTGCATCTTTAAGAAAAGACTGCAAATAAAATTACACTATTTCTAAGGGGGTTATTCACTATTGAGCCGAAGGATAGAGCCGTAACTTCGGCTGATCCTTCGGCTCTGTTCGGCTGCAGGAGCCCTTCGGTTCAGTCAAACCACAGGGCTGCTGTACGGGATATTCACAATAGCCCGTACAGCAGCTGAAGGCGGCCGAGCAGCTCAGCCGAGCTGAAGACATATGCTTTGGCTCGACTGAGCCGAAGTGACAGCCAAAGCGGGCGAACGGCCGGCAAATGACAGCTAGACGAAGCCAGCTGTGATCTCACGGCTGGCTCCGCCCAGTTGTAATGACAGATCAGCGTCCCCAAATGACTCTGGGATGCTGATCTGTCATTAAACAATAACAGTAATCGTGAAAAAGTGTATATATAATAAATATTTGTGTAAAAACTTATAGTACGTTATAAAATGTGTCAACAGGTGTCATAAAAAGCGTGTCATACATGAACCTTATTAAATAAATAAATACAAATCTTCAAAGAACATGTGTCATATATGTGCAAAGAAGGGGTTAACTTGGGAGGACAGGTACTTCCCCTACAACCCTTCCTGTTAAAAGGTAACACAGGTGAGAGAGGAGTGGGGAAGCTGAGAGACAGACAGAAAGGTCTGTGTGTGTGTGTGTGGCTGCTCAGAAGCAAGTGGACTCTATCTTGTGTTGCATGATGGAGGAATTCTCAACCAAACTTGCACAGCGTTGAAAACTGAGAAATGGCCTGTAATGAAGGGGGTGTAACATAACGAGGAGACCTAACAACAAAGATTGTAATCCCTTCACCTCGGAGAAGCAAGCGGGTTCTGTAGCCTGAGGCTTTCACCAAACGGAAGAAGAGGACATACATCTTCGGCCTCCATTGGATAAGAATAAAGGCTTTCGACCATCAGGGATCTGGTGAGTGCATTCCCTATAGGGGACCTGCCTGCTTTTTTCTTCTATCGTTTTTTCGTTGGACACTTCACAATATTGGACATTTCTTTTGATTTTGATTTTTATTCTCATTCTTCTGGGCTTTTTTGTTTTGAAGATCGGAGAGCTTTAAGAACTTTGGGTGCATTTTTTATATTATAAGTGCATACTTCTACTTATTTTCGAAAGAAAACAACACAGACTGTTTTATATTGTGATATTTTTATTTTTCACATATATGACACATGTTTATTTATTTATTTAATATTTTTTTCACAATAATATTTTTTTCACATATATGACACATGTTCTTTGAAGATTTTTGTTTATTTATTTAATAAGGTTCATGTATGACACGCTTTTTATGACACCTGTTGACACATTTTATAACGTACTATAAGTTTTTACAAAAATATTTATTATATATACACTTTTTCACGATTGCTTGACACGGAGGTGACATCATCTGATCCCTACCGTTATCTAATTTCCTGAAGGGCATTTAGCGCTGTACACTTCGTTACACCATTATTCTGTGGGCTTTTAGCCTGAGTTCAGCAGCTTTTTTTCCTGTTTTCCTTTTTGGTTTGAGAAATTTTAGCTCCGGGGTCATATTAATATTAATTTTAAATTTGAATCCATCTTAATTTAGTTTTACTATTTCCATTAGCGCAAGTTAGTTTGGTTCACATTAAACAATAACAACTTGGTGGAGCCGGCCATGATGTCACGGCAGGCTCCACCCAGTTGTCATTCATTGTAGTAGTAATAGTAAACAGTTGGGTGGAGCTAGCTGTCACTTTTGACCTACACCTAATTGTTTTTTGTTATTTACTTTTCTTTTTTTTTCTAAATCTTCCTATTTTTTTACCATTTTTTAAATCATTTTGCATTTTTTTTAAACATTCTTTGCACTACTTTTCTATTCTGTTCGGCTGACCGAAAGCAGCCGATGTACAGCTGATTCAGCTGATGTACGCCTGAAATCAGCCGTACTGAGCCGCAGTGAATAGCTGAACATAATTCGGCTCTGTTCACTTCGGCTCGGTTATTCACTCGGTTGCCTTCGGAGGCTTAGTGAATAACACAGCAAATGTGTTCCTATAAGATTCATACAACTTTGACCCAGGATTCACACATTTTACAATGGACTCCAATTTTTTTAATTATGTGTGAATCTTGAGTGAATGTTGGGTAAATCTTGAGTGAGAGTATTTATAAATAGGCCCCTAACAGATAGAACAAGTTAAAACGTCACTAATGACAGCAAATGTTATATCTAAGGTAACACAAGACCATAGTGAAAGCTATACTCTGCATGGTTCATTAGAGATTTTTGACACCTGCTAAGAGGATTAGAAAAAAAAGGTGCAACTGTATTGTTATCAAGAGAAACCTGACATTGTACACTTAGCAATGTCATGATGGGCTTTATAAATGTGCAACATGACAGACGCAGAAACAACACAAACTGATGTTTTAAAGATCAAAATGTGTCATTTAGATTATATTTCTCAAAGAATGCAATGATTCAAGGAAATGAGGAGAAGGCCTCTGTGTGTGGTAATGATAGTTACCTCTGGTTATTGTGAATGACATGTTTTGTGACATGATTGTATGATAATTTTAATAGAATTCAGCCTAATATTTTGGGGAGTAGTGGTTTCTTTGTTGGCAATTGTAAAGTATTGATGTTACATTTAAAAACCCTGTCACTCTGGTAAAATACAACATGTATGGATTGTAAGGTTAAAGTGAGTTTTAAAGCAGATCTTTAAAGCAGACCCATAGCAAAATTTTGAATGGGGCCCTGTGATTACTAGTTATGTCCCTTGCAGAGCCCACCTGAGATCCCAAACAGCTCACCTGAGAGTGACCATGCAGAGCCCACCATAGGCTCTATGGTGGGCTCTGCAGAGTCTCAGGTGGGCTGGTCCCACCCCTGCACACCTCTTACTTGTCAGCCCGGATCTGCTGTCCTCCTCCTGCACAGGGCCCCGCCTCCTCTTCCATCGCCTGGCCCTGTCTCCTCTTCCTTTGCCGGGCCCCTCCTCCTCTGACGTCACCGGCCCTGCCTCCTCTTCCGTTGCCGGGCCCCACCTCCTCCTCTGCTGCCGACGCTGGGCCCAGTATCCTCCTTCACAGCTGCTGGATGTCACTGACACAGCAGCGGCTGTGAGGAGGAACGTGCCGCTGCAAAGATCACCGACAGGTTGTCAGAGATCTAACAGCGACACCTTCCTCCTCACACCTGCCAGTGACAACCAGCAGCCTGACATGTCATAGTGACCCAGGCGGCCCGCACGGCATCAGGGGGATGTCCTGGCCGGGCACCCCTGTGCCCTGGGCCCCATAGCGGCCGCCTGGGTCCCTATGGCGATTGTTACGCCACTGCCTGTAAGAGCTTCTATCCCTTGAGAACCAAAAGGAAACCAAACGTTTTGTCTGGAGGTCCACTTTAATACATTTTAAAATTTTTATTTTCCAACCTCTTTTACGTGCATTTAATAAAAAATTTAAAAAAAGTTGAAAAAGCCATGCATTCCTTTAAGAGAAGACAGAAGAAAAACACAGCAATGGAAAAATCCACCAGAACAATATTTTTAGTAAGCCTTATCTGCAAAGATATCTGAGCATTTCATCAAGTTTATTTAATTCCTATTCACCCAGTTATTTGAAATGTGTCTTATGGTAGAAAGCATTATCCCCTATCTACTGAAATACATTTTCTAAGCACCTGTTCTCACTTCATTCCAGCCTCTCTATTTTTACTCCTTTGATGTGTTGTAAGCTTTTGTTCCATGTAACTCAAACCTTTTATGCCTTTATTTTTCTCCTCACCAGTCCCCATTCTTCTTCGTGTCTTTCATTTTTTGTGATGTATATTAGCATTCCTCAGCTATTATTTAATTTTAACTAAATCTCTTTACGGTTGAAATGTAAGAAGCAAAGACAGGTATACATGTTTTAAACATGCTTTGGCCTGCAGTATTTTCTGCTGTATCTTAAATATGTAAGCATTCTAAGTTTCAGGGTATTCTGTAATTCTGTTTCAGGGTAGGGCTGAGAACCTTAAGCATGGGACAACTACAAGCAAGTGGCCCTTTCATAGCAGGGACATGTATTTGTGAGCTGAAGAAGGTGTACCATGCAAAGCTTGCCATTGTACCACAGAGACTGGGGCACATGGTGAAAGGTGTGTGTTTATTGTGACAGAACTTACACATCTTCCAGCATCAGCTTTCTTTTTAAATCTCAATGTTTGCTCACCTAAGAGCTTCACACACAGACCCCAGAAGAACAACTATGTGATCCACTTTCCATTCAAGTCACTGCACAGAACGTATATCCAATTAATCTAAAAGTAAACCTATTATTCATTCTGAAGTTTAGCCCTGTAGAAAGCTCCTAACCCTTGGTGCAATTTTGTGTCCTGGACAGTCTAATTGCCAGCAGTCATAGGGTTGCTTGTATTACCTAAGACTTACTTTCAAGTTGAAAAGTCTTCCTGAAAATGTGGGTCTCAATCCTTCACTGTTCTATGTGAGAGAGCAAAACAGTAGGGGTACTGCCAAAGAATCAATAACCACAATCAGGAGAGCACTGGCAAGTTTTGGTCTGGGAGGTAAAAACCACCAACCGGCCCTCTTATGGTTGTAACAATTACCAGTGGGTGTAAATGTGTACCACACAGCTTTCTGTCCAAATCAATACAACACATTTTAAAATTTTGCATTTTTTAAACCTTGCCTTATTTTGTGCTCTCTGCAATGGGTTGCACACCATCTCAGAGCCACAAATGAAGTTGATGCTGGAAGACTTGTCTCTGCCAGGCGATGTAATTGAACTGAACAGTGAGAAGAATTTGATATAACAACCAGAAGTTGTTACTGAGTGCAGGTGTCAGCATGGATAATATCTGAATGGGGGAGTCTCTCCATTTATGGCCACCAACCCAACATAAGTGATCTAACCTGGGTCAACCAAATATTCCAGTTCCCCAGAGGCTGATCTACTTGTGGTTGACTGCCAGAGTCATGGCATTGAGTAGCTTATCACAGGTGGCTTTTTGGACTTTTCAGTAGAGCCTATTCCAGTTTTAATTGTTCGGGTAGATTTACCCTCACCATCTGTGCCAGGTAAAAGGTATCACAAGGACAGAGAGTATCACAAGGACATCACCCAAATGATGTAATTCAGTTTTATCTGAAATTGGGCTTTAAGACCTCTTATCACTTGCTTTCTTTAGACATTAAAATTGTAACAGTGCCTTTGCCTCCTAAAAAAAATTACATTTTTTTGTCTTGCTTTTTAAAAATAAAATTAATGACAGGTCTACAACTAAAAAAAAATCTATTTAAAGAAAAAGGTATATGTGAAAACAATAATAAATCAATATTTGTGCAATTTCATACATGAAATGTCTTCATATAGGTGTCCATAATATAAAATATATACATTAAGATTATCCTTAGAAAGGGATAAACAGCAAAAGTCCCAAGAATATTGGAAGTGTCCATGTGATGTGATGAAAATTCCATAATGTAATATGTATAATGTCTCCACACAACACCAGTGTACCCCTTGAATTGTAGAAGCGAAACCAGAAAACGTGACCTCCAAGTTATTTGTAGCTCATATCAAGCTCCATATATAATGTATCCTCCAATATAAAATCCTGAGTCAGCAAACGGATGGCCTTCCTTTAATTAACTTGCCTCCCATACAAATACAGACAATAAAATGAAACAGAAATCTGCATAGCATAATACTGGTTAAAAGCCACACATCATAAAAAAACTTAATGAGTTTTAATGAGTGCATGTGCTACAGTAAACAATGACCAGCATATTGTAACAGCCGCCTCATGTGAAAAATGGTGCCCGCAATCCCTCTCACAAATCAGCAGAGCACCAGTGGTAGCGGGCGTGATGATGTCAGCTATCCACATAAGCATTTTGTCATTCTGACGTCTTTAGGAGCCAAAGGAAAAGAAAAATGTCTATTTTAGTTTCAACTAGCGATCTCATTAATGTTATTCACATTTTGTCTAGTACCCTAAATTATTGGACTTAGCTGCTGTATAGGTTTAGATTTATTAATAGATGTATTCTGTGTATGCAGTGTGGGATTATTTATTTTTTAGTTTGTTCTGAATTTACCAGGTGGAAGTAACTGTAAAACTTTCCAATATTTGATCCATATTCAAACATAACTGCACAGCAACTTGCAGCCCAAAAGATTTTAGAGTTGGCTAGTGGTGCCTGCAGAAGCACCTTAGTCCAGTTTGCACCCTGGGCAGGTTTGGTAGTGGTGGGACTGTAGCATCTGTAGCAGTTATGATATAACTTACTTTATATTAAACAATCGTAGAGCTTTAGGGCTTACGAAAATGTTTTGGTAGTAACCATACATCAGATTGACTGCCCATCTTTCTGCTCAAAGTTATAACATCACATTTTCATAGTGCTGGTCAAATTACGGCAGCGTACTGCAAGCACAAAAACAAACAGCGTGAAGTTTGATGCTGCACTCTGTCAGCTAAATTGCCCAGCAATATCTTTTGATGACCACATTATGCATCTAATCACATCAGGCCGGCAAGCAGTGGAATGTAACTGGGACCACCCACGGCTTAACATGGTGACTTGTGTCCGTAGAGGCCTTACAGATCCCCCGGTTATTGCCTCTAATGTCTACAGAAAACTGTACATGTTGTCTGTGGGCTTGATTTATTAAAGCTAACAAAAAGGTTAGTTGATGTAATTTATGTCTGCAAGAGATTGTAACGATGTAACTAAAATCATCACAACCACTGCCTTACAAGATGTCCTAACAATCCAAGTGCAGCGTTAATGAATTTTTTTCCCTTTTCTTTTGCCATTCTATAAAATGTGAATCGCCCACTTGTATTACTTTGCAAACACTAGTTAAACTAAAAAAAAAAAAAGTTACACAACAAAAAAGTATACTTTCAATTTAACCCTTCATCTGAATAAAGATGATATGACTCATTGCCCTGAAACTCTTTAGCTTACTGATAAATGATCTGCATGCATTATACATCAAACACTAGAATGGGACTACCTTTGAAAATATCTACAAAGATTCTTGTTTGTGTATCTTATATACCAGCCCATTGAAATACAGTGATAATGCTAATTAATGGAGCTTCTGATTTGCTCTTAATTGCTTCAAAATAAATTTGTGAAATTTTGATCATCTGGATGCAAATGCAGGGATGCTCTCAAGGTTAGTTGGTACCCTAGAGTTTAGTGTTTGTTTTGAACACTTTAATGGTTAGTATCAAAGAAGAAAACCAGTAAGAACCATTGAATTCAATACAGCCATATAGCAATTTCCGTGTTTAATTTCTGAACACGTCTAACCCCTTAAAGTTACTCTGTCATGAGAAAAGCATGGGGGATGCCATTGCTGACCTCCACTTTGAGAATGATAGCTCTCTGCCTGATGCCTTAATGTTAATGATTGCTGAGTCTTTGAGTATAGGGATAAGGAATTTTGACACTCATTTACAGTATTCTTGTTCTTGGTCTGTGACTCAAACATTTTGAAGAAAAACACAGTGAGGCAGTAAGCATTTTCAAAGTAGGCCAGCAATAGCAGCCCCCATACTTTTACGCATGGTAGAGTCATTTTAGGGTCCAAAATATTAAAGATATACATAATGATTCATGTCTATGTCAGTTGTCCTTTCTAGAGAAACTGTGTGTAGCTGATCCTCCCTCCAGCATGTCATAACAGTGGACAGAACTGAGATCTCATAAACCCTGTAAAGTTTAGCAGCCAGCAACAGAAAAACTTGATGCAAGTTATTGTTTTACTGCCGACAGTGAATATTTTTAAAAAAAGATCTCATGGTAAATGCTGATTGTAGCTAGGGAACTCCAATGACAAAGGACCTTGATTATGGGGTAAAGCAGGAGTACAGTGCAGACAAACAAGTGAGCCGGTGCACCTTCAGAACAGAGAAACAGGAGAATACCACATTGCCAGCCTGTGGTAAATGGCTCTCACTGGTAAGCAGGGACAAGAAGTTTTTGATCTGTGGCAGAGCTTTTGCAGCATGGACTTATGCGGTATGTCTCCAATCTTCAACCACCCCTGTAGCATGTCTGCAGTCTCTGAACATCTACTTTGGAAAGTCCACAATCTTTGACATTTTTCTGCAGCTTTATATACAAAATATTATGTGCAACACTTTGTCATTTATAGTGTCTGCACTCGAGGCCTCTCAGTTTGGTTGACGACCACTGGTCTAGTCCAAGCTAGAGCAGAATAAGACTAAGATCCTAGAATCAATATAGACTTAAGTCAGCTTACACAGCTTGAATTTTGTTTAATTCCTGTTGAATCCACTGACATTTGAGCCGTGGGTGGCCTTGTCACTGGAAAGTTATTGGCTGAACAGTGACTGTATCCTTCAGATCTTGTCACTGTTCAGGTATTCAGGCAGCCACGAGTATCGCAGCTGTCTGAATGCAATAGCTGGCAGCAGACATTCCTTCGTCCACAATGTTTAGCATGGATGGAGGAATCTAGTGATTTTTTCTTGTTCAGCTTGCGAGTTGAACTCGGAATTTAAGTGTGTAAGGCTAGTTTAACTCAGATAACCAGTCCTGGCAAGTGGGTACAATCCCTGAATAGCTACAAACTCAGAACATTGGAGACAGATAAAGACAGACTGACAGCACAAGCCTGGCAAGGAAAACACACTAGACTTGAGATGTCAAAGGGGAACACACCATACTTACATATCATAAACAGACATATCATAATCTCGGCAAGAATATTTAATTCTAGCAAAGTTCTTGGAAGAATGATGAAATGACTGAAACACTCTTTATATACCGGCATGGCTACCACTATATTAAAACATCACACTGTCCAGGAATACCTCTACAATAATCCCCTTTTGTAAAGCTTAGGAGGAAACATTCTATCTGCTGTATATGCATAGCTATTTTCCAATTGTATAGACCACCAAACAAGAGAAAGAAATCATTATCCTCAAAAAAATGGTGTAACATTATTTGTGATAAATCCACCAAGTGAATATAGAAAGTTTCAAAAGTTTTAGACAAGTTTGATTGCAATGTACCATATTTATGGTCTGCAATCTACAGTAGTGGCTGTGGAGAATATATCTGTCTCTACACAGAATTTTGGTCTTGCTTGGTGGTCACAATTGATGCAAAAATCCCAAAATGTAGTCTCTTCTAGGTGGATGGCATTGGGAATGATAAAAGTGATTATAAGGTTTAAATGCAAAAATCGCATCAGTGTAGGTTGCAGAGGCACTGCCTAGTAATGCATTGTTTGTATTGAAGTAACCCCACTCTTGGAGTCCCACATCCAAATGTCAAGATATATTTTTTATAAAGTTTGATAAATCACCAAAAAAAGAAATCACTCCTCTTAATACCTCATTTTCTACTTCCTCCTGCACCTCCTGCACCTCCTCCAGTTCTATGTTGATTTTAGCCACAAGTGTACAGAGGAAGAGAAGATGGAAACTAATGGATAACAGAAAGAATCAGGGGCATCCCTACAATTCTTGCAAAAGGACCCCCCTGACCTGCACCACCAGCACACATCCCAGGGGGATGTGTGCTGGCGGTGAAG
>NW_017306298.1:21800-37980 GCF_000935625.1 Nanorana parkeri
GTCAGGGGTAGGAGGTGCCTGAGTGCAGGTCATTTGGGGGGTGCTAATGGTGCAAGTCCAGGGGGAAGTGTGTGGGTGCTGGCAGTGCAAGTCAGGGGGGTCCTTTTGTGCTGGTGGTGCAAGTCCAGGGGGGTTGGGAGTGGTGTCCTGCCAAGCTCACTAATGACACTAGTTAACAGGAGCTGAGCTGGATACCCCCCAGAGTGTCACAGGTTGCTAAGAGCACGTGACCCAAAAAGATGCCGCCTAAGGCAACTGCCCTAAGTTGACTCATAATAGGGACAGGGAGCATTATCACAATTTGTGAATTTTGAGACTTAGTGCTTGACTCCTCTAACCCTTCTGCCCTGGGCACCGACCACATTTGTAATATAGAAAATGCTGCCCTGCCAGTGGTTTTTTACACATGTAGTCCCATTATTAGTTCTGTTACACAATGCATATAAAGTAACTGTTATTTGTAAAAAGTAAAGTAGAGCTATGAATATACTTGCACTCGATTGAATGGCATCCCTTTCAAACCCAATCAACCAACCAAGATCATACTTACCAATTCCTGATTATAACCACAGCCAAATCACATTTCCTCATCACCAATTGAAAATGAATGGCTTTCCGCTTAGACCTGAAGAGCTATGAAATAAATTACCATCTATTAATTCTAAAATGTCATATTTAGCCCATGACACAAACATTAAATAGCAGATCAAAGTGGGAATTGGATATCACTCGCTGTATAAACCAATCATTTACAAACGCAAAAAAAAAAAGATTGTTTCATATTATCACAGTTCCTGGAACACTGGAGCTAGAGGAATATAGTGCAGAGGGCTTTGAACATTTACCCAGCTATACAAATTTAGGAGATTGTGAGAAATATGGACATTCAATTATCCCAATGCTTTTTTTTTAACTTCAGGATAATTGGCTAAATTGCATGAAAATGGCATTTAGCAAATGTCACAGCCCTTGTTAAATATAATGAGCTGCAGAAGCAGCATTGTATTGCACAGTGATGGTACAGTACTTACTATGTTTCAACTTTATTTCAATGCGCACACTAGTAAATAATTCTGTGACTGATTTTAAAATCAATGCTGCTTGTATTGAATCCAGCGACTTCATTGGCCTGTGGCGCAGCTTGCAGCCATACCTTCAAAGGCCTGTCATGGTTTGAAATTAACAAATGTAGAGGAAAGCCATTGTTTTGAAAATGAAAAATAAATACATTATCTTCAAAAGAGGTGTAATAAAAGGCACAGGTCCTGGTGAAGAATGAGAAGGCCAACCAGAACTGATATTTTACTGTTGCGCAGCTGCTTGGCAAATTGAATCACTTGCTGACAGGTGGCTGTATTAGTTTTCTTGTTTTAGGCTTATATTACCTTTATTTTCACCTGGTGATCTGGCCAGAAAGTATGTTTTTTTTTCAACTTCCTTTAACAAACCAAGCTGTCCAGCAAAAGTGGCAGATAGAAGGTTGAGGCAGACCGTTTAACACCTACAGGGATACTTACAATGGTTAACTTATTTTCGTTTATGATATTTGAGTTTAAAAAAAAAGTGCCAACATATTACCCTACACTATATTTCCAAAAGTATTGGGACGCCTGCCTTTACACGCACATGAACTTTAAAGACATCCCAGTCTTAGTCCGTAGGGTTCAATACCTTCAATACCCACCCTTTGCCGCTATAACAGCTTCAACTCTTCTGGGAAGGCTGTCCACAAGGTTTAGGAGTGTGTCTATGGGAATGTTTGACCATTCTCCCAGAAGGGCATTTGTGAGGTCAGGTACTGATGTTGAATGAGAAGGCCTGGCTTGCAGTCTCCACCTTAATTCATCCCAAAGGTGTTCTATCGGGTTGAGGTCAGGACTCTGTGCAGGCCAGTCAAGTTCCTCCACGCCAAACTCGCTCATCCATGTCTTTATGGACCTTGCTTTGTGCACTGGTGTGCAGTCGTGTTAGAACGGGAAGGGGCCATCCCCAAACTGTTCCCACAAAGTTGGGAGCACAAAATTGTCCAAAATGTCTTGGTATGCTGATGCCTTAAGAGTTCCCTTCACTGGAACTAAGGTGCCAATCCCAACCCCTGAAAATCAACCCCACACCATAATCCCCCCTCCACCAAACTTTACACTTGGCACACTGTAGTCAGACAAGTACTGTTCTCCTGGCAACCGCCAAACCCAGACACGTCCATCTGATTGCCAGACAGAGAAGTGTGATTCGTCACTCCAGAGAACAGGCCTCCACTTCTCTAGAGTCCTGAGGTGGCGTGCTTTACACCACTGCATCCGACGCTTTGCATTGTACTTGGTGATGTAAGGCTTGGATGCAGCTGCTGAGCCATGGAAACCCATTCAATGAAGCTCTCTATGCACTGTTGTTGTGCCAATATGAAGGCCACACGAAGTTTGGAGGTGTGTAGCTATTGACTCTGCAGACAGTTGGCGACTTCTGCGCACTGTGCGCTTCAGCATGGGCTGACCCCCCTCTGTCATTTTACGTGGCCTACCACTTCGTGGCAACACTGCTGTCAGACATGTTCTCTTCTCCTGGCAACCGCCAAACCCAGACACGTCCATCTGATTGCCAGACAGAGAAGTGTGATTCGTCACTCCAGAGAACAGGCCTCCACTTCTCTAGAGTCCTGAGGTGGCGTGCTTTACACCACTGCATCCGACGCTTTGCATTGTACTTGGTGATGTAAGGCTTGGATGCAGCTGCTGAGCCATGGAAACCCATTCAATGAAGCTCTCTATGCACTGTTGTTGTGCCAATATGAAGGCCACACGAAGTTTGGAGGTGTGTAGCTATTGACTCTGCAGACAGTTGGCGACTTCTGCGCACTGTGCGCTTCAGCATGGGCTGACCCCCCTCTGTCATTTTACGTGGCCTACCACTTCGTGGCTGGGTTTCTGTTGTTCCCAGTTGATTCCACTTTGTTATAATACCACTAACAGTTGACCATGGAATATTTAGTAGCAAGGAAATTTCACGGATGGAAATATTGCACATTTGGCAACCTATCACGGTACCACTCTTAAATTCACTGAGCTCCTGAGAGAGACCCATTTCACAAATGTTTGTAGAAGCAGTCTGCATGCATTGGTGCTTGATTTTATACACCTGTGGCCATGGAGGTGATTGGAACACCTGAATCCAATGGTTTGGAGGGGTGTCCCAATACTTTTGGCAATATAGTGTACATTGTGATATGTATTGTGATGTGTAAAACAGGCAGGTCATTTTTCTAAAGATTTCATTGATGTTCTTGGGACTTAAACATGTAATTTTGGAATTGGCACCTCCATTTTGCTACTTTGAGCACTCGCTGATCTATAGGATTTTTACCTCACACAATTTTAGGATGAGTATTAAAGGGGAATGACTTTCTATAGCACATTGTTCTCAAGCGATGCAAACCTACCAAACTACCATATATAATAATAATCTGTTGAGGAAGTCCATTTCAAGTTACACCCCCTAATCATTATCACTCTTCCACCACTTGGAGCCCTCCCACATATATTTCTTTAACCTTTTTGAATACAGTACATCCCTTTCAGATGTTTTTAACTGGCCATGTAACATGCAGGATTCTCTTCCTTTTGGGTTCTTCTCTGGCACTGGGTGGTCTGCTATGATGCAGAGATAGCATGAGAGCAGTTCTGTGTAGAATTGTAAAGTGAGCCCAGGGAGACATGATGATGCAATCCCGAGGGGTGTGCCCATGATGCCCTTGGCTCACAAGAAATGGGTTGAAGGAAACTGGACATCCTTCCACCCAGAAGAGGAACGGCGCTGTACCACAATGCAGAGAGTCTGCAGGTGACAGAAACAGAGAAGAAGTTAGTATTGAAGTGAAAGATGCATTGTTAATTATTAAAATAGCCTGTACTGTGGTTTAAAATGAAAAAAATTAAATAATAAGCTGGCTTTAAATATATAAGGCAACAGCATGACAAAGAATCTCTAGAAAATGGAAAGACGAAATGATTGATGTGTCCAGACCTCACAATCAGGAAAACTCCTTCAAATCTCCAAAAATGCTGCTATACTATTTCAGGGCTGTGAAAATCACAAGGCTGGCTAAACATTTTTTTTTTTTTACTTCTGGGGTCCCACTTGAATAAATACAATATATTTTTTCAATTGCTGGGAAGCAATTGTTGACTAAGAAAGCTAATGTAATTAAATATTTCTTTACTCAAGTGGTTAGGGTACTTTTAGACTGTCCCAGTGGAAGTGCCCTTTTTAGTTTATAATTGTATTTAATTATAATGTAATCATTGAAAAGCTTCACATACTTTATTTTTCTTCAAAGTAATTTTCTTCTTAAGAAGGTGTATTATCTCATCAGCATTAATCCAGCTAGAATTCTAAACCTTAAAATAATGTATTGGCTTTTGATTGGAGTTGGAACACTTGGACACCATATACAAATGAAAACATGCCAAATATTTACCTATCTATCTATCTATCTATCTATCTATCTATCTATCTATCTATCTATCTATCTATCTATCTATCTTATGGGGATGCACCGATACCAAGTACTGTACTCGGTACAAGTACAAGTGCAGATATTTTTCCAGCTCCAAAACTAAAATAGAGAAAAATTTTAAAGTTAGGAGGCAGCTGTCATTTTTAAGGAGCATACGGAGCTCCTGGGATTTGTGCATCTCTGTTTTAATGTATTATTTTTTTAAATAAATATATATAAGTGATGCACCAATACCATTTTTTCAAGTACAAGTACTGATACTTGTCCAAGTACTCACAGCTACAAGTACTGATACATTTTTGTTTATTGTCTTGTGACAGTTTTGCTAAAACAATACAGACCAGTGATTTCAGGACAGTGGTGGAGCACCAGAGCCCGATACCAGCTGCAACCACTGCAACCCTGGTAGTTCTCGTAAAAATGCCGAGTATCGGCACTGGTATCTGAACTGGTATCTGGACATCCCTACTATATTATAATGCTATGTTTTAGATAAATATATACACTGTATATATATTGTATACACTTTTAAACTGGATGCCAGTCCATACTAAAACTTATACTTCTATTTTGACTAGATGCCAAATGTTTGAAACACACATTAGCCTCTTTTTCCATTATGTTGGCATTTTCACTCTCAATATTTCACAGGTGGAATAAATTGTTGTGAAAGCAGAATTGAGAACTACAACAGGGATATCCCATTACTTAAACTCCCTAGAGATATAAGGGGCACCTTTCGGTCTTAATATCGAGTATAGTATTGAGCATGATAGAGGGAAATAATAGCTAACAGTATTTTTGCTTTACAAATGTTATGGAATAGAATAGTTTGCCTTATGGCATATGTACAAGGCAAAACTGTAAAAACACACATTAGCCTAAATATGTTAATCATTATTTAAAAACTCACTTTCAATATTTTCAAATCTTTAACTTTCAATAAAATAATCCTGCCAGGAAGCTCCTTTGTTCAGCCACTTCCTGTTATAAGGTGATAATGCCTCTCAACTGTGCTCCTGAGTGGTCATCCTGTCACATCTGTTGGAGACTAGAAGTGGCTATTTAAACTCATTATGCGAGCATGGTCCACGTTTATCACTATCAGGTACCCTGCCCTGAAAAATGTCATACCGGCATTGCTTAAGTTGATATATGTAGGAAAGGTTGCAAAAAGGCCTCTAGGAGATCAGCAGCACTGAGATGAAACAAAGTATGAACAAAATAATAAAAATGGTATTTTATGGAAGCCAACATGGCAATTGTTTATGATACACATTGCATTAGCAAACAAAATATAATTCAGTTACAATATGTTCCAGATAAAAAATGTGTCAAAAACTGTGTTTTGATTAAACAAATTAGGACACAGTTCCCCCCCAAAATGAATAGGGGAAAGAATAGTTTGGCACAAGGGAATATGGAGGGGCATGTGGTTAAGCATGAAAAACCCAACAAAGGAATCCAGAAAGTGAAATTATATAAACTCTTTTCACACTAAGAAGTTGATTTTCTAAAAGCAACCAGGCTGCTAACATTGCAAGGGAATTTTCACTTAGCTTAGTGAATGACGTTAAGCTCAACTGACCTCCATCATCCAATTATGTGCAAACAAAAATGCTGTGTTTTTTATTTTCTTTGCATGTGATTGGGTATTCTTTGCAAAGTGAATTTTCACCACACTTATTAAGCTGAGAGAAAATTCCCTTGCAAAGTGAACAGCCTACTTGCCTTTAGCAAATCAACCCCAAAGCCTCAAACATTTGTAGTTATAGATGGGATCTGGGTTAAATCTTGTTATGCATGAATTGGTTCGATCATCTACATCCATAATTAGTTTAGCAAACTTAAAGTATAATTAAAGTATGTTTTTTGGCATATATCTACTGCTAGTAAGCAGTAAATATATATCTCAACATAAAAAAAAAAAAGTTTGCCAACACCAACAAACTTACCTGTGTCAGCACCGCTCGCTCGTGACAGCAGAACTCCCACCTCCCGAACGCTGTGTAGAAAGACCCATGTGCAGTCCAGATTGTCAGAGGGGAGAGGAGGAGAGCAACACTGAAGCTGGATGGATGCAGCCGGGTAGCCAGGAGCACGCATGTTGGACAGACACCGTGGGACCCAAGGAGTCTGCAGTGGATCAGAAACCTGCAACAGCGCTGGAGGGACTGTGGAAAACGAGTGGAAGGAAGAAGATGATCAGATCAAGAGGCATCAAATAAGTAAGTGCCCACAGCAGCATGGGAGGGGGGGTGCCTTTAATGTCACTTTTATGATCTTAGACAGTCAATATCTCAGGTGCCACTCTTCGGTGATCCAGTTGAACAAATAGATCTTTCTTGTGTAGCCTGGCACCTTTATAGACTATGGTGAAAAAACAATGGGGCAGATCTCTGCAAGTCCTTTTAAAGACTTTTCTATCCATGTTTTTCCTAGTTAAACATGACCTATACTTACACTCTTTCTTTTGTGCAAAGTGGCCTAGTAACTGTAATCTGACAAATTAGTTGCCTAACAGGTCACCAGCAGAAAGTTGAAAGGTAGGTGATACTGGCTTTGGATTTTACACTAATTATTTTTGTATCATCAAGATGGTTTATTCCAATAACATTAATGGATATATAATTAATGTTTCTGGAGGTGAGTAGAACCATACATATTAAAAACTAAAGAAGTTAAAGGGAAGTTAAATGCAAAACAAGATGTATTTCCTTACTACTCTACATTAAAGGAATGCTGAACTGAAATAAATATGCAGGCTGCCATAAATTACTAGAAATATTTAAACCTACCAAAATTTGCTTTACTTCTCCATTTGCATGCATCAGGTCCAACAGTTGCTTTGACTGAGAATGCAGAACCCATGAACTGGAAAGCCATCACAGTTATATTTTATGGTGTTTTGTTATATATCTTAATACAGATTCTTTTATTTCACGCGGTGCATACAGTACTTTAGTTTTATTTTAAAGCAATATGAAATCTGGATTTTAAAGCAATATGAAAGTCTGCATACAACTGTTAATTGTATCAGTAGTAATAACAATTAGAATAAGAACAAGATTCATTCACTGTAAGGATACCCATATATTGCTGTTGACCAGATAAATTGGGCACCAGCTTCAAGGTCACGCAGGGCAGGTTCCAACATGGAATAAAAATCTGGTTCTACACAATATAACAAGGTCACTTCCCATCTTAACAAATGAGAGTCATTAATAATGTTTGTGTTCAAGGCACATCATCCATTACAGCATACAAAAGTACACAATACATAACTGCTTGTAACTGAAAATGGATAAAGGTGTACATGTTATGTCAACAGCCTGTAATAAATAAAGGTCATTGAGTCTTCATTATTTTGACTTAGTTGGTTCAACAACATCAAGCCTAATAAGTCTCGTTGAAATTACAAGGTTCTACACTTTGTATTTTAATGTTCAGTAGTGACCAATTAAAAACATTTTTACATTTTAAACAATATATTACAGGAGATTTCTACCACATCTTTAACTACTTCAGCTCTCACACCTTTATTCCCCCTAAAGAGCAATTTTTAAATTTCTGCTACATGCCTGTGTACATAGCATTGTACAACATTGCTTAAGATAACAAAGTAATACACACATTTGCTTTTTTAGGACAAACAGAGCTTTCCTTTAGTGATATTGTCTGCAGAAATGATTTTATTTTTTATGCAATCCAATACATAGACAAAAACTGTATAATATTTAAAAAAAAAAAAACTTTTTTCTACTTTGCTCAATGTTAGTTTACAAAAATTACTGTAGATAAAAAGAATTAATGTTATTCTATAATTTGTCTTTTTTTAAATGACACTAAAATTATGATCCTGGTACAAAGTATTGCGGGTATTAACCAATTAAATAACGTTGTTTTTTTTTTCCAATTTTTCACTGTTTTAATGCAACACTAAGGGGGTTATTCACTAAGCTGAATGGGTAACCTAACCGTAGTGAAGGGAGCCAAAGCCTTTTAGGCTATTCACAGCAGCCCTGTATGGCTATTTTTAGCCATACATTGGCTGCATTCAGCCCGCTTCACTTCGGCTTTGGTTCAGCCGAACAGCCTCAGCACGTTCTGCTGAACCGAAGGGAAGAATCTGTTTGCCCCAGTCGATGCAACATCTGGATCAGCTAAAGCGAACGTTTGTCAGTTCATTCGCCACTGTTCACACCTATTCTCATAGGGGCCGGACAGCAGAGAGTGAATAGCCTAATGCAGCCGAGCAGCATTTGGCTTGGTTATTCTGTTTGCACAGACTGAAAAATGACATGTAAAAAAAAACCCACAAAAAAACAGCGTTATGTTGCCCTCCCAATGTATCCAGTTCATACCAGACAGGTCTGGTGGGAATGTTAAGGGGGACCCACCGATATAAAATAAATAAATAAAATAATGCTTGGCATTCCTCCCAAAAAGTCATACCAGACCCTTAATCTGGGCACTGGCCTGGCAGGGCAAGAACGGGTCGGGGGACGAGTGAGTACCCCCTCTCTCTGCACCATACCAGGAGAGGGTGCTTTTCCGGGGGGACCCAAGAAATGCACCTTGCCCCCATGCCGATGAGGACCAGGGCCTCTGAGTCAGCCAATCACTTAGCCAGGGTTGTGAGGATCTGCCCTTTCAGAAACTGGGCACCCAGATGCCGCCCCCCCTTGTGAATTAGTAACGGGTAGTTGTTACCCCTACTCATTCACCAAACAATTAAGTAAAATGTAAATAAACACACAACACCTTTGAAAAAATCATTTAATTGAACAAAAAACACAAACACAGTTTTTCACCAACCGTCCAACGCTGTAACCCATGATCAATCACATCGTCAAGGGATTTAATGGCATGAAAACACCACAACTTGCTCCGCCAATAAGTTTACATTTAGACAGGAGCTGTCATTTGCCGCGAGAGTTCGGTACGAGTAGTTGGTTTGGCGGGACTTTTTTGTTTTCAGCGCGTTGGCAGGTGTTAATCGTGATTGACACTGGATTACATGGCAAGGTGATGTGATCGACGATGGATTACCGCATTGGATGATGGATGATTTGGGGGGAGGGTTGGTTACAATAAAGGAATTCTCAAAAATGTTTGTGTGTTTATTTACTTTTCCTTAACTCTTTTGTGAATGAGTAGGGATGACAACTACTCCTTACTCATTCAAGGGGGAGGTGGCATCCGGGTGCCCCCTACATGAAAGGGGGTACCCATATGCAGATGAGTGAGCCCTCCTGCCTGCATACCCCCACAACCACTGAGCACTTGTCCTCATTGGCATGAGGAAAAAGGGCTTTCCCAGGGGCTCCCCCCTGGAGAGTACCTTCCCAACGCCGAGGGCATGTGGCCTGGTATGGTGCGGGAGGGTTTTTTTTCTCTCTTGTTAGGGCATTGGGGTCCCTCTTAAAATTCCTCCTAGACCTAAAGGGTCTGGACTTATTTTGGGAGGAACCCCATGCTTTTTTTTTTTACATGCTGTTTTTTATTTTTTTAAACTTTTCAGGGAGTTGGTCCGCATATGTGTTCCCTCGGCTGTGTGCTTTGGCTGCTGTTCGCGCTATTGTAAATAGTTCATACAGCAGCCCTTCAGGTTCACATGCAGCCGAAGCGAGACAAAAGATTAGCCGAACGTTCGGCTAAATCCTTCAGCTCTTTAGTGAATTACCCCCTAAATAATTAACAAAATTAATACAAATTAAAAAAAGTTTATAAATGAATGGTTAAAAAAATAGAAATTAAGAAAAAAGCAGGAAAATAACAGGTAAGAAAAGAAGGGGTATAAGAAGTTAATTAGAACTGATTAGGGTAAACTAAGGGTTAATAAATGGTTACATATAGTTGACATTATTTAAAAAAATATATATATTTTTAAGTGCTTTAACTGACATCATATGCAGATCGAAGCTCATCACTTTGATCTGCAGATGAATGCAACAGAATAAATGCAAAAGTAACAATGTTAATTTGTATCTCATATATGAACAGTGGTTTTTGACAGCAGCTGCTGTACTAGCTGTTGTATTTACACAGTAACTGCCACAACCGCAGCTGTCAAAATGTCAGCTGGGAATTGCCGGTAAATACGAAGGGAAGAGTGGAAGTGGGGCGGAAGGACCCATACTACTGTACACCTGCTCTGTGAATTCCCATGAAAGTTTTTTCAGTATGCGTAACACGCCCAATGTACACAACTGGTTGTATATGCCCAACATTGAAGCTTATCATTGAAGGTAAAAGAAAAAGGTGCAAATATCTGCCAGTTTCAGGTTTTCATACCATTCGAACATTTGCTTTTACTTCTGACATAGTTCTGTTAAGCAGAATCCAAAGCTTACTGTTGCTTTCTGACTGCGCTAACCCCAGAGGAAAATCCATTGTATCATGGACACCTTCCCCCCACCACTGTTTGACAAAAGTTGATTTTTCAGTCCACTTTCATTGAAGGAACTGGTCTGAAAATCATTGATTGAGCAGTGACTGCAGCCACTCAGTCATCTACAGTGATTTGAATGCTCACTCTCCTTAAGCCTTACCTACTCTTGTCATTGAATTCTGGTACAACCACCACTTTATGTATTTGCACATAATTTCCTGAGGCTCATCTGTATGGATAATATGACAACCTACTGACTTGGTGATATTCACAGATAGTGTCCCAATCTATAAGAAGAGTAGAATCCAATGTAGTTTATTTCCTTTCTTAATTCAGAGGATGTGATTCCTTGTCATTCTTAGAGTGAAAATACATTCCTAACTTTGCCATTAACAGATTAAATAGAGACTCAGTGAGGGATGATGCAGAAAAAAGAACATACAAGAGGCTAGGAAGGTTTAGCAGAAGACTATACAAATGTACAGAAAACAGCAGGGGTGAAGTGGAAGATACCAAGTATATAAAGATTAGGCTGTAACAATGCTAATCTACTTATTGTAGCTAGGAATACAGCATAACACAATAAAATGCAATGATATATACAGTAAATGCAGTGTAACTGAAGCAGCAGAAATAATAAAAATTACACTGGCTGTGGCAGCACACATTGTAACATACAAGCAGCCGACAATTACACAGGAAACTTCCACAATAAACTACAACTAGACATGTGCGATTCGTTTCGTTCCGAATCGAAATTCGGCCGAATTTTCGGAAATTTGGACATTCGGATGTATGCAAATTCCGGCTAGTCACTCAATCTGAGTGCAAAAAGGACTGGAACAATGACGTAAAGGTAGGCCCGCCCCTGACGCGTTTCGTCACATGGACGTTCTCAAGGGATGACAGGTCTACCTGAATCAGAGCCCAGTCAGACTGGGCTCTGATTCAGGTAGACCTGTCATCCCTTGAGTCAGTCTGGGCTCAGACTGGGCTCTGATTCAGGTAGACCTGTCATCCCGGATGTATGCGAATTCCGAATTACAGATATAACAAATGCAAACGAATCCATATTTCCGTTTCCGAAATTCGGTAGCGGTAGTGCGAACGTTCGTTTCGTTTTCGGTTCTTATTCGTTTCGTTCGTTGGAGCAAAGTGACATTAGAGAAGGAGAAAAACATTTTCCCCCTCAAATGTCACTTTGCTGCAAACGAACTAACAAAACGAAAAAGAAACGAATAAGAACCGAAAACGAACGTTCGAACTACCGCTACCGAATTTCGTCCGAATCCGAATTCCGAATTGACTTTCACACCCGAATCCCGAAAAACGAAATAACACAAATCCGAATTTAAAACGAAACGAAACTAAACAAATTTTTTGGCAGTGCACATGTCTAACTACAACCATAATCACTGAAAGAATAATGCAACTTTCTTTATCCACTACTTTATAGCTTAACGTTTATATGTGTCTCAATACTCACATGTCTAAGAAGTTACGTATGGTTTGTCCATTAGCATGTGTTGAGTGAAATGTGATTAAACACCTTTCTGCTGTCAATAAGTGGAGGAGCAACTTTCTGGCAGGAACATTTTAGGAGGGTGAGAGCCCCAACAAATTGTTGGCGAGTTCGAGAGGTACATGAACTTGCAGTAATAGGGGCGAAGTAAGACCTAACATCATGCAGAAAGGATTTTATCAGAGGACATGTTCAACATATCTGGAACAGGGTCCTTATACATTTTAGATATCTCTAGCAATGACTTGTTTGGGTTGAGAGCATTTAAAAAGGCAGGGGTATGATACCACAGGTAAAGTGTTTTAAACTGACTTTCCTTGTAGGCTCTGGACTGAGGACAATATTTTGTCCCAGTCATCAAATCATAATTCTCTTTAAGATGTGTTCCCATTTAAGGCTGTGGACAAGATTAGGGTGGGGGATCACTGTTCTAGACTAATAAGAGTTTGTGAATAGCATGAGGTCTCTTAATACAAAGCTTCTCAAAAGGTGTTGGGTGGGAGAAAGTTAGGTCCAGAGCTATGGATTGAGCGTTTTCCTTTTTTTATGTACTGCCCTTTCTCTCTTGTTTATATAATTTTACTTTTATTATTTATTTCCTGTGTTAGATAGAGACATTCATGAATTTTGGCAGATGGTTCAAACTATACTTCTCTCTTGAGAGTACAGATCCCACCACACCATCTCCAGCAGACAATATACACATTGCCATGGAGAAACCGCATTTTGTATTCATGACTTCTACTCAGTTTAATTGAGGTCAAAATACAGAGCTCTCATTTCACCAGACCTGAGACATCAAAGGTCAACACTCATCTCAATGACGGTTAACAAAACTGCTTTATTTGAAGAAAATAAATAATACAATTTGCTTAAAACTATTTGCTTGCATCCTGCATCCTTCTCATGTACCAATATTTATATCAGATCACTAATTATTCTTATTCAGTACACCATACATGATACATTGTACATTCATGTCCATTTAGCAGTAACTCTAAGAGGGATGGCTACATTTAGAATACATTGATAGACAGATGGCAAGATCTGCAACAAATAGAGAAGGAAAGAGAGCAGAGGATTCTGTGGTGGAGGTTACAAAGATGTGTGCCGATTGAATGCAGAATGATGCTGTGTGCAATTAGCTAAAAAGCTAAATTAAGATCTGTTCATGACTTCCACCGTGAACTCCCCTCCTATATTGGTCAAGTTAAATACTGATTATACCGATATATGCATTGATTCGAGGGGCTAGAGGTTTGCCCTTTTTAACCAGTTGACATCCGCGGTGTTAAACCCCCTTCCCATCCAGGCCATTTTTCAGTATTCAGCGCTGCGGTACTTTGACTGACATTTATTCCGTCATGCAACGCTGTACTGAAATGAATTTTATACCATTTTTTAGGGACAGATAGAGCTTTCTTTTGGTGGTATTTAATCGCCACTGGGGTTTTTATTTTTTACTATATTACCCAATTTTTTGGTAAAATATAAAAGATGGGGTCACGTCGGGTAAAAAGACACCAAACATGTCAAGCCTTAAAATTGCGTGCGCGCGCGGAACATCAAAAAACGATAATACCCAAAATTGGCCATAGGCGATGCTTTAAAAGCTTTTACGGCTCATCAGTTTAGTGTTATCAGTGACTGATGGCCCTAAAATGATTGCTCTCACTGCGATGGTCGCGGCGATACGTAACGTGTGTAGCGCAATTGTCATTTTTGCCCGCTGGTGCACCGGACGCGTATTTAAGTTTCTATCTGCGTAAACGTGGGGGTGGGGGAGTTAAACATTTTGGTTTTTTTTTTTACTTTTTTTATATGTGACTTTTATTTTATTTTACTTTTTTATATGTTACTTTTATTTATTTTTATTTATATATATATTTTTTGCACTTATTGTTATTGCTATTATATAGGGGGATAACAATCCCCCTATATAATAGCAAAGGCACACTGACAGGTCCTCTTTATGGAGACATTAGGGGTCTCTAGGACCCCTAATGTCACCTGTGGACCCCAAAAGAAGCTGATGAAGCAGAGATCTGCTTCATCAGCTTCTTTTCTCTGGCTATAGCAGCCAGATGACTGACAGGTGAATGCGGAAGTGATGTAATACACATCACTTCTGCATTCACAGCCCAGAGGGAGGTCAGCAAGGAGCTGATCTCCCTTCCTCTTGACGCCCTCCCGACCCGATCCCGGGCCGCAGATGGGGCAGCGTACCCGGGATTGAAGGTGAGGGGTCAGGGGGGTCAAAAAACCGGCGGCGGCGGCCGCTGGGGGGGGGGCGAAAAAACGAGCACATGTAGACGATCGGCGGGCTATGGAGCCGCCGATCGTCTATATGTGAAACACCCGGTAACGGGTGTTTGCATTGGTCGGGTCTTTTCTGCCCGTGCGCGCCCGCAGAAAATAAATGGGCGGACGGCAAGTGGTTAAAGTGGACCTGGCATCAGAACTATTTTTATCAATGTCAATTATATGCATTCTCTTATGCAAATAATGTAAGCACCAAAAGTTGACTTGGAATTAGTCTCTTTCAATTCCCTATACAGCAGCACTCAGACTATGAGAAGAAGGGGCATATTGTATGCTAATCAGGTGTACTACATGCAAATGTGCTGACAAGGAACATTGCTGGTAAAAGGAAACAGCAGAGTGAGCATGACCTTATCAGTCTGCTGCTGCTCATTCCAATTAGCAGTCAGTAGGTAGACATATGATGATGTCTCCTTCCTGTCTGCACTGTGTGGTAGACATGTGCACCAGCAAAAAATTTGTTTAGTTTAGTTTCGTTTTGAAACAAAAAAATAAATTTGTTTAGTTTCGTTTCGTTTTGAAACAAAAAAAAATTTGTTTAGTTTCGTTTTTCGGGTCCGAAATTAAATTAGTTTCGGACGACCTGGTCAAAAATTAACTGTTTGGTTTTTTTTCAATTAAAGGATTTTGTCAAAAGTCTGGACTTTTTACAAACTATTTGATTTAACCCTTTAGTGAATGGGATGCATCCGAATCTCCGAATTTACGAAAATTCGTCCAAAACGAATTTGGGAATGAACCGAATCACACATGTCTATTGTGTGGTAGAGCTGTTTAAATCTCAGAACTCAATGGGCAGTAATACAAATCCCATGCAGGTAAAACATCCCCTAGCTATGTATTGTATCTGTGTTTTTATAGATGTTTGCCTGTATTTCAGCTTTAAAACAACTAAAAAATGTAGCACATGATCTGATTTTCATTTGAAGGTTCACTTTTATATTATTTAGCTTCATGTTAGTTGAGCCAATTGTGTTCTGTTTATTTTTTATAGTAATACATCAGGTAAATATCAAAAATTGCACACAAATATTTCACATTTAGGACTTGTAGCCAACAGGTGGGGAGCACCAATTAGAAGAGCTTCTTTTCATTATCTCCATTGTTGAAAAACTGCTAAATAGCAAGTGGTATTAGAGTATACAATTAAATGACTGAGAAGAGGGACACATTCCACTTCCTGTGTTACAGCAGAGATGGGACCATTTTAGTCAGTTTTACACATGCTGTCAAAAAAATGTAGTAAATACGTTTTTTTTTCGTTACAAAAAGTCCACTATCCGAGTAATGGGTGCACCCTGTATTAAATACTTGCTTGAATTATTTTATGCAAACATTACAAAGATTTTACAAATAATCGATTTATAAATGTAAATAAATATAATTAAATATAATAAAATAAATATAATTAAAATACTTTATTACCTTA
>NW_017306298.1:38367-45260 GCF_000935625.1 Nanorana parkeri
TATATATATATATAAGCTGTTTTACCTGCTTTAACTGTACTACCTTTTCTCCTATCCTAAAGGATTTCTACTCCTATTAGAAATCTCCTTGCATTGCAGCTTACCTGACTCTCTTCTTGTGCTGCTGCTTTCCTTAGCTTCTCTGAACTCTGCTGTGCAGGTGGCTACAAAAGGCTGATACCAGTTCAAATGTAGGTACTTACACTGCTTGCATTTATAAAAATATACACTGCCTGGCCAAATAAAAGCCGGCTTTAGCTTTAATTACAGCACACATTCACTGTGGCATTGTTTCCATAAGCTTATGCAATGTCACAACATGTATTTCAGTCCAGAGTTGGATTAACTTTTCATCAAGATCTTGCAGTGATGATGGGAGAGTCGGACCACTGTAAAAAGTCTTCTCCAGTACATCCCAAAGATTCTCAGTGGGGCTAAGGTCTGGACTCTGTGGTGGCCAATCCATGGGTAAAAATGATGTCTCATGCTCCACGAAACCACTCTTTCACAATTTGAGCCCGATGAATCCTGGCATTGTCATCTTGGAATATGCCCAATGTGCCATCAGGGAAGAAAAAAAATCCATGCATGGAAAAACCTGGCCATTCAGTATATTCAGGTAGGCAACTGACCTCATTTTTTGGGGACACAACATTGCTAAACCTAGACCTGAGCAACTGAAGCAACCCCAAATCATAACACCTATCCAATGAAAGGCTCTTACCTACTTGCTTAGCCAAATCCAGGTGGTGATTTGTTTTTTAGTCAAGCAGTGTATTTAAGGATGTACAGTATTCATGATTACAGAGCTGCAATAACATGTTACCTTTATAGCTGCTGAAAATTCATCTTTAAATGTAAGAACTGTATGTTTTTAGGATTTGTTTTTGTATATAAACTTTAGAAAAGCTGTTTATTAATTATCTTCTGGCATGGATACAGCATTTAATTGTCATCAAATTGTCTTCAAGCCCTGTCTGCTTTTACCAGTGAGGACATTGTGTACGACCTGTGGCTCTTTTCCATGACATGAAGCATCCTGTGTTCCATCCATCTTTATTTGTAGACATCAATAGCAATTAACACTTCCTCAACAAATTCAGGGAAAACTGATTTGTCTTTCGCAAAATGTTGCATGTAAGCTTCTTTTACAACAATTAAATTACTAACCCTGTCACTGCCAACAAGAAAGTAAATAGAAACCTCCTTTCTTTTTTTAAACAGAATTCATTCACAAGTGACTATATGCTTACACTATAAAAAAAAATACAAAAAATAATCACATGTAGTCTGTAAAGAAAATATCATAAGACACCTGTACCTACCTTTTACGTGCTCACGTGTAGGGACAATCAATGCCAGAGACTCATAAAAATATCATAAACATCGTAACTTTCTGAAAATATGAGTGAGGTTTGACACAACTTACCACCATTCACACATAGCCTGACTTTAACTAGAAGTGGTGATTGTGGCTCAGGTACCAAGCACTAAACTGGGAGGTGGTGGAGGGGCATTTTAAATGGGTGCTATTTCTTGAAAAATTTTGTTTTTTGTCTGAGCTGTATTGACAGATCAGGGGTGAGCCTATGGAGAAAAATTTAGAATATAGGTGCATGGTGCTTGATTTAACTCTACTTGAATATGTTTTAATATTCTACGTACAGAGTTGCTTTATATTACCTGAAATTGTATATACAGGAGGTCAATACATTTTAATCAAAGTTTGTTTTATTCTAAAAATAATTAAGTTGAAATAATGTTTTGCATTTATTGGAATACATAGTTGGTATGCTGTGTGGTGTATGTTGTTGTGTAATTTTTTTTTTATTGTAATGTATAATTACTAAAGGGCATACTATCATATGACTATTTTTTTCTATAAACACAAAAAAAATACAGTAAAGAGGAATTCCAGAAAACTTTAATTCCCTGTTTTCCTGAGGTCCTTCAGCAAGATGTTGTGGATCTCTTCTCCCAGAGTGCTTGCTTTTCCAGGTCAGAGAGCTTCTCTGAAAGTGTACATGAACCCCAATAATTAACTTTTGTTACGTTTTCCTATTGATCTGTTAATTATCCCATTGAAAGCATTTGGTTATATCTGTTCAATAAGTGCAAAAAATACCTGTTACCATACTATATCCTGTCAGAAATCTATGGAGCTCGTAACTTCCTGTGTTCTCTGCCTTTGCTGTACTGTTATTAGTTATTGTAAACAGTTCTTTCTGTTGACTACAGAACGCCAGCACTCCTAGCAACCAATGACTGAAAAAGAACGCGGTCTAGACACAGACCAACCGCTGACCTGCGCTGTCCTATGGCTTTCAATGGCTGTACCAGTCTTGGAGGCCAGCACATCCACTGTTAGTCAGCCATAACTGAGCATAGGTCGGTAATCAGTCCGTGCCTGGACCGCAGCCTGGACAGGAATGGACATAGGGCCGTATATGATCTGCAGGCCGTAAAATGCCCGGGTCTGGATATGAGTCTTCACCAAACTGTTGGAAGTGCACAATTGTCTAAAACGTCTTAGTATGCGGTAACACTAACAGTACCGTTAACTGGAAACTGTACCTTGTATAGGTGTTACCATACCTTTAGCCATACAGAGTAGCTGCAGTTGCTCATCTTTAAACTGGCAGCAAGGAATAATGCAGAGGGAGAATATGAGGTTGTAAACAATGGGAAGAAACATTTTAAAAGAAGATTCTATGTGTAAAATATTTTAATAAATAGAAAATCACATTTGTTGAGCTTTTTAATATTCTCAGTGCAGAGTGAGTATTGGGAAACAGCAATTCATACCAGCATTTTCTTAAATTAAGGACACAGTTTTGTTTTGCATCATCCTAAACCACAGCCTTGCTGGTGCAAACGTTCCCATTTATATGAATGCCCAGCCTATTTCTGCTTCATTTCCCAATATAATAGCTTCTCAATCAGTTGATTTATTTATTTTTAATATCACGTTCAAGCTGCACCAACAGATGACTCACTCACTGCTTTCCTCAACACCTTTCTGCAAGGTCTCTAGGACAATAAAGCGATTTGTAATTCATGTGCACGTGTTATGTAAAACCATGCATTCTAACCTTTGCTCAAAATATCTTAATAGGACACGTGCATTCAATTGCATACTGGTATTATGAGGAGCATGTTAAAGCTAAACTCCAGGATAGGCAACTATTAAATACCAGAGGCATGAGAATTCATACTTGAATCTTATGATGCCTTGTATATTTTTTCCACATGTGTGCAGTAATCATTCACACAACATTCCCACAACTAGATGAACCTGGGAAGCATAAGAGTTTCCTATGTTCCTTGGCTCCATTTAGTGCCAGGAATTCCAAGCAAACGGCATTTGCCCAACGTATAGCTGGGTGGAAGATTTATAAATAGGCACCAAAGTGTGTGGTAAGCAATCAATAAACTGCTTATGCCAGGCACAAAACATTATAGCTGTTTACACTACAGACCTCCACTCACTTTCAGCAACATTCTGGGAGGTACTACAACCCTTTCATCACAGAATTCTAAGTATGGCAGAGGCTGGAGTTGGTTCAGTGAAAGGATGGGGTTTGAATCAGTGAACACATTTTTATTCAAGGTTTTTTTGAAGATGTGGACACCATGAAAAATGATGTTGTGGACCATCCAGGCGCACAATATTAGCCTGCATTCACACCTGAGCAACAAGAAGTAAGCCTGTTTTCCGAGAGTTTTTTGTGTAGCATGTCTTTGCACGTTTGTGTGTGTATTTTGCATTTTTGCATAGGTCACTATGTCGCCCAGAAGAAGGGACCCTGCATGGCCCCGAAACATTAGCTGTTTGACGCATGTGACGATTGAATAAAAAGTGCTTTACATCTTGCACATATCATCGAGTGCTGGTGACTTCTATTATGGACTGTATTTTGCATATAGTCGCACATTTTTGCGAGCACATTTTTGCGAGCACATGAATATGAATGGGCAAACGGGCATAAAACACATGTAAAAAGGAGCAAAAATGCAGCAAACGCACGTTTTTGAGTATTTCCGTTGAAGTTTATGGGGCCAAGAAGCGCAGAATCTGCCAAAAAGAAGCTCATGTGCTTTTGTCAAGCAATGAGCATTTTGCTTCAAGCGACAAAAAGCTCAGATGTGAATATGGCCATAGAAATAAATGGGGTTTTTTTCAGGGAGGGGGCCTTTTTTTTCTTTTGTATTTTTTCGAGCAGAAAAAGTGCTATGAAACGCTCAGTGTGAATGAGGGCTAATGAGTTACAAAGTTGGTAACCTAAGTAGAAAGATTGTGTGTAATAGGGATCGGGTAATACCTTAAAACAGAAATAAAGAGATGCCTTTGTAATGGCCACAGTAGGAGACCTGGGAACGCAAGCACAGTGTCCTCAAGAGCTATAGGAGATTGTCAGGTTAACTCCCCAGTATCTACCCAAAAACTAAAATATCAATATTTGGATGGACTGGCCTTTAAAAAAAATGTTTCTTTTCATTAAATCCAGATAGCACCTTTGTTACATGGAAATTCTATGGATGTCTATTATTATCTGGGATAGGACACGCTTAAAGTCTGATACTTCTGCTCTGATGGGGAAAGACTACAAGTAAGTAATCAAAAATCAAGCTATCTCTGAGCGCTAAGGCAGAGCTATTATGGCAATTAGAGGATTCAGAATAATACAGAAATCCACTGACGACTGTTCTCTACAAAAGTATGTAAAGAAGGGCTGATTGTAAAGTATGCATATTACTAGTACCAACATCCTTTAACCACTTACCATACCACCAGTACCATGTGATGTACCTGTATGTCCTGGTCTTAAAGTGGATGTACCAAGCTGATGACGCTGCTTCAGCCATGATCTTGGCATCGATCTTGGTATGGTTGTTCATTACAAGAAATCTGTAATGTGGGGAGCCTGGGGCCATGGCAGTGTCAAGAGAGAGAGAGAGCGGTAGCAGGCCGAGCAATGGTTATTCTGCAATCTGCCCTCTGATAAATGAATCAGGGAGTACTGTGCTCCCAGATCTTCCTGCTACAGAGCAGTCAGAAGCTGTATGAAGTGCTGGTTGCACATGCAATCACGCACATTCCTATGCTTGATCATCTGTATAAGAGGGAAGGGGAGACAACAGAGCAGGAGTCTAATAGACCTCTGATGTCTACATAAAGAAAACCTGTCACCTCCAAACACTATTACAGAGGGGGTTGTCAGCCCCTTTCTGATAACAATAAAGTTGAGTGAAAAGAATTTTAAAAAGTGTTAAAGTAGTAAAAAAATTATTTAATTAATTAAAAAAATTAAAACCAACCCCGCTGCTCCCGCCATCTGCATGTGAATAAATGCGTGCCGAGGGCATGCACACGTATGTAAACAATTTTGCCACACATGTTGGGTATCGCCTCAAACGTTGGAGTGAGATCATATCAACAAGTCATATTTGCCCAAGTGGGAATTTAATCAGCCTAGAAATGTCCAATGCCTTGTTATAGTAAGCATTAAATTGTATTAAGAAATATAAAATAGTATTGTCATAAATTAAACCAAAAGGGGACAGTGAAAATACCATTTTAACATTCCCATTTGTGCATAGAGAATCAAATACATAGTAATGTCAGCCTGTAGCCTCATGAAGTAAATATATGAGACACTGCACTAGCTTTTATGAGACAAATATAATTGCTAAAGACAGGATTGTGATTTCATTCAACATGTTTCTTGGGTCAAACTCCGCTTCTGTATCTATGACCAAAACTCCGCTTCTGTATCTATGACCAAAACTCCGCTTCTGTATCTATGACCAAAACTCCGCTTCTGTATCTATGACCAAAACTCCGCTTCTGTATCTATGACCAAAACTCCGCTTCTGTATCTATGACCAAAACTCCGCTTCTGTATCTATGACCAAAACTCCGCTTCTGTATCTATGACCAAAACTCCGCTTCTGTATCTATGACCAAAACTCCGCTTCTGTATCTATGACCAAAACTCCGCTTCTGTATCTATGACCAAAACTCCGCTTCTGTATCTATGACCAAAACTCCGCTTCTGTATCTATGACCAAAACTCCGCTTCTGTATCTATGACCAAAACTCCGCTTCTGTATCTATGACCAAAACTCCGCCTCTGTATCTATTGCCAATACTCCGCTTCTGTATCTATGGCCAAAACTCGGCTTCTGTATCTATGGCCAAAACTCTGCCTCTGTATCTATGGCAAAAACTCTGCTTCTGTATCTATGGCCAAAACTCTACTTCTGTATCTATGACTAAACTCCGCTTCTGTATCTATGACCAAAACTCCGCCTCTGTATCTATTGCCAATACTCCGCTTCTGTATCTATGGCCAAAACTCGGCTTCTGTATCTATGGCCAAAACTCGGCTTTTGTATCCATGGCCAAAACTCTGCTTCTGTATCTATGGCCAAAACTCTGCTTCTGTATCTAAGACCAAAACTCTGCTTCTGTATCTATGGCCAAACGTCGGCTTCTGTATCTATGGGCAAACGTCGGCTTCTGTATCTATGGGCAAACGTCGGCTTCTGTATCTATGGCCAAACGTCGGCTTCTGTATCCATGGCCAAACATCGGCTTCTGTATCTATGGCCAAACGTCTGTATCTATGGCCAAACGTCGGCTTCTGTATCTTTGGCCCAAACTCTGCTTCTGTATCTATGGCCAAAACTACGCTTCTGTATCTAAGACCAAAACAACGCTTCTATATCCATGACCAAAACTACACTTCTGTATCTAAGACCAAAACTCTGCTTCTGTATCTATGACCAAACGTCGGCTTCTGTATCTATGGCCAAACGTCGGCTTCTGTATCTATGGCCAAACGTCGGCTTCTGTATCTATGGCCAAAACTCGGCTTCTGTCTCTAGAG
>NW_017306298.1:45382-53699 GCF_000935625.1 Nanorana parkeri
TCGGCTTCTGTATCTATGGCCAAACGTCGGCTTCTGTATCTATGGCTAAACGTCGGCTTCTGTATCTATGGCCAAACGTCGGCTTCTTTATCTATGGCCAAAGATCGGCTTCTGTATCTATGGCCAAACGTCGGCTTCTTTATCTATGGCCAAAGATCGGCTTCTGTATCTATGGCCAAACGTCGGCTTCTGTATCTATGACCAAACGTCGGCTTCTGTACTCCTTCTCTCCCAGCCGTCCAATTGGTTCGCAGGGACCTGTGGCTTCCTGTTGCCCAGACAAGAGGGGCGTCGCTGGCCCCTGCTGGGTTTAAATCCCAGCCAGAGCCAAGACTTGTTGCTGAGTTATTCTGCCATTCCCTAAGCAGCTACAACGCCTCATTTCCTTTTTCCTGTTCCCTGCCTCCCTTCCCTGCTCTTCGGATCTCATGGTTATCGACCCCTGGCTTGCCTCACCGTTTATGATACTCGCTGCCTGCCTCGACCCGGACTGAACTCTGACAACCCATTTTGGATTATCATTTCTTGTACCTCAGCCTGGACTCTCCTTCTGGGATTGTTCCCTGCTATTGGGTTCCAATCCAGCAAACAGGGGGACTTCGCTCCTTCCCTAACATGCTTCTGTATGTATGGCCAAAACTACGCTTCTGTATCTATGACAAAACCTCTGCTTCTGTATCTATGGCCAAAACTACGCTTCTGTATCTATGACGAAACCTCTGCTTCTGTATCTATGGCCAAAAGTCCACTTCTGTATCTATGGCCAAAAGTCCACTTCTGTATCTATGGCCAAAAGTCCACTTCTGTATCTATGGCCAAAAGTCCACTTCTGTATCTATGACCAAAACTCCACTTCTGTATCTATGGTCATAACTCCGCGTCTGTATGTATGGCCAAAACTAAGCTTTTGTATCTATGACCAAAACTCTGCTTCTGTATCTATGGCCAAAACTACGCTTCTGTATCTATGACCGAAACAACGCTTCTATATCTATGACCAAAACACCGCTTCTATATCTATGACCAAAACTACGCTTCTGTATGTAAGACCAAAACTCTGCTTCACTTCTGTATCTATGGCCAAAAGTACACTTCTGTATCTATGACCAAAACTCCACTTCTGTATCTATGGTCATAACTCCGCGTCTGTATGTATGGCCAAAACTAAGCTTTTGTATCTATGACCAAAACTCTGCTTCTGTATCTATGGCCAAAACTACGCTTCTGTATCTATGACCGAAACAACGCTTCTATATCTATGACCAAAACACCGCTTCTATATCTATGACCAAAACTACGCTTCTGTATGTAAGACCAAAACTCTGCTTCTGTATCTATGACCAAAACTCCGCTTCTGTATCCATGGTCATAACTCCCCGTCTGTATGTATGGCCAAAACTACGCTTCCGTATCTATGACCAAAACTCTGCTTCTGTATCTTTGGCCCAAACTCTGCTTCTGTATCTATGACCAAAACTCTGCTTCTGTATCTATGACCAAAACTACGCTTCTGTATCTAAGACTAAAACTTTGCTTCTGTATCTATGGCCAAAACTCCGCTTCTGTATCTATGGCCAAACGTCGGCTTCTGTATCTATGGCCAAACGTCGGCTTCTGTATCTATGGTCAAACGTCGGCTTCTGTATCTATGGCCAAACGTCGGCTTCTGTATCTATGGCCAAACGTTGGCTTCTGTATCTATGGCCAAACGTCGGCCTCTGTATCCATGGCCAAAAGTCCACTTCTTTATCTATGGCCAAAACTCTGCTTCTGTATCTATGACCAAACCTCTGCTTCTGTTTCTACGGCAAAAACTCTGCTTCTTTATCTATGACCAGAACTCCACTTCTGTATCTATGGCCAACACTCTGCTTCTGTATCTATGACCAGAACTCCGCTTCTGTATCTATGACCAGAGCTCCGCTTCTGTATCTTTGGCCCAAACTCTGCTTCTGTATCTATGGCCAAAACTACGCTTTTATATCTATGACCAAAACTACGCTTCTGTATCTAAGACCAAAACTTTGCTTCTGTATCTATGACCAAAACTCCGCTTCTGTATCTATGACCAAAACTCTGCTTCTGTATGTATGGCCAAAACTACACTTCTGTATCTATGACCAAAACTCTGCTTCTGTGTCTATGACCAAATCTCTGCTTCTGTATGTATGGCCAAAACTACGCTTTTGTATCTATGACCAAATGTCTGCTTCTGTATCTATGGCCCAAACTCAGCTTCTGTATCTATGGCCAAAACTACGTTTCTGTATCTATGACCAAAACTCTGCTTCTAAATCTATGACCAAAACTCCGCTTCTGTATCTATGGCCAAACGTCGGCTTCTGTATCTATGGCCCAAACTCAGCTTCTGTATCTATGGCCAAACGTCGGCTTCTGTATCTATGGCCCAAACTCAGCTTCTGTATCTATGGCCAAACGTCGGCTTCTGTATCTATGGCCCAAACTCAGCTTCTGTATCTATGGCCAAACGTCGGCTTCTGTATCTATGGCCCAAACTCAGCTTCTGTATCTATGGCCAAACGTCGGCTTCTGTATCTATGGCCCAAACTCAGCTTCTGTATCTATGGCCAAACGTCGGCTTCTGTATCTATGGCCCAAACTCAGCTTCTGTATCTATGGCCAAACGTCGGCTTCTGTATCTATGGCCCAAACTCAGCTTCTGTATCTATGGCCAAACGTCGGCTTCTGTATCTATGGCCCAAACTCAGCTTCTGTATCTATGGCCAAACGTCGGCTTCTGTATCTATGGCCCAAACTCAGCTTCTGTATCTATGGCCAAACGTCGGCTTCTGTATCTATGGCCCAAACTCAGCTTCTGTATCTATGGCCAAACGTCGGCTTCTGTATCTATGGCCCAAACTCAGCTTCTGTATCTATGGCCAAACGTCGGCTTCTGTATCTATGGCCCAAACTCAGCTTCTGTATCTATGGCCAAACGTCGGCTTCTGTATCTATGGCCCAAACTCAGCTTCTGTATCTATGGCCAAACGTCGGCTTCTGTATCTATGGCCCAAACTCAGCTTCTGTATCTATGGCCAAACGTCGGCTTCTGTATCTATGGCCCAAACTCAGCTTCTGTATCTATGGCCAAACGTCGGCTTCTGTATCTATGGCCCAAACTCAGCTTCTGTATCTATGGCCAAACGTCGGCTTCTGTATCTATGGCCCAAACTCAGCTTCTGTATCTATGGCCAAACGTCGGCTTCTGTATCTATGGCCCAAACTCAGCTTCTGTATCTATGGCCAAACGTCGGCTTCTGTATCTATGGCCCAAACTCAGCTTCTGTATCTATGGCCAAACGTCGGCTTCTGTATCTATGGCCCAAACTCAGCTTCTGTATCTATGGCCAAACGTCGGCTTCTGTATCTATGGCCCAAACTCAGCTTCTGTATCTATGGCCAAACGTCGGCTTCTGTATCTATGGCCCAAACTCAGCTTCTGTATCTATGGCCAAACGTCGGCTTCTGTATCTATGGCCCAAACTCAGCTTCTGTATCTATGGCCAAACGTCGGCTTCTGTATCTATGGCCCAAACTCAGCTTCTGTATCTATGGCCAAACGTCGGCTTCTGTATCTATGGCCCAAACTCAGCTTCTGTATCTATGGCCAAACGTCGGCTTCTGTATCTATGGCCCAAACTCAGCTTCTGTATCTATGGCCAAACGTCGGCTTCTGTATCTATGGCCCAAACTCAGCTTCTGTATCTATGGCCAAACGTCGGCTTCTGTATCTATGGCCCAAACTCAGCTTCTGTATCTATGGCCAAACGTCGGCTTCTGTATCTATGGCCCAAACTCAGCTTCTGTATCTATGGCCAAACGTCGGCTTCTGTATCTATGGCCCAAACTCAGCTTCTGTATCTATGGCCAAACGTCGGCTTCTGTATCTATGGCCCAAACTCAGCTTCTGTATCTATGGCCAAACGTCGGCTTCTGTATCTATGGCCCAAACTCAGCTTCTGTATCTATGGCCAAACGTCGGCTTCTGTATCTATGGCCCAAACTCAGCTTCTGTATCTATGGCCAAACGTCGGCTTCTGTATCTATGGCCCAAACTCAGCTTCTGTATCTATGGCCAAACGTCGGCTTCTGTATCTATGGCCCAAACTCAGCTTCTGTATCTATGGCCAAACGTCGGCTTCTGTATCTATGGCCCAAACTCAGCTTCTGTATCTATGGCCAAACGTCGGCTTCTGTATCTATGGCCCAAACTCAGCTTCTGTATCTATGGCCAAACGTCGGCTTCTGTATCTATGGCCCAAACTCAGCTTCTGTATCTATGGCCAAACGTCGGCTTCTGTATCTATGGCCCAAACTCAGCTTCTGTATCTATGGCCAAACGTCGGCTTCTGTATCTATGGCCCAAACTCAGCTTCTGTATCTATGGCCAAACGTCGGCTTCTGTATCTATGGCCCAAACTCAGCTTCTGTATCTATGGCCAAACGTCGGCTTCTGTATCTATGGCCCAAACTCAGCTTCTGTATCTATGGCCAAACGTCGGCTTCTGTATCTATGGCCCAAACTCAGCTTCTGTATCTATGGCCAAACGTCGGCTTCTGTATCTATGGCCCAAACTCAGCTTCTGTATCTATGGCCAAACGTCGGCTTCTGTATCTATGGCCCAAACTCAGCTTCTGTATCTATGGCCAAACGTCGGCTTCTGTATCTATGGCCCAAACTCAGCTTCTGTATCTATGGCCAAACGTCGGCTTCTGTATCTATGGCCCAAACTCAGCTTCTGTATCTATGGCCAAACGTCGGCTTCTGTATCTATGGCCCAAACTCAGCTTCTGTATCTATGGCCAAACGTCGGCTTCTGTATCTATGGCCCAAACTCAGCTTCTGTATCTATGGCCAAACGTCGGCTTCTGTATCTATGGCCCAAACTCAGCTTCTGTATCTATGGCCAAACGTCGGCTTCTGTATCTATGGCCCAAACTCAGCTTCTGTATCTATGGCCAAACGTCGGCTTCTGTATCTATGGCCCAAACTCAGCTTCTGTATCTATGGCCAAACGTCGGCTTCTGTATCTATGGCCCAAACTCAGCTTCTGTATCTATGGCCAAACGTCGGCTTCTGTATCTATGGCCCAAACTCAGCTTCTGTATCTATGGCCAAACGTCGGCTTCTGTATCTATGGCCCAAACTCAGCTTCTGTATCTATGGCCAAACGTCGGCTTCTGTATCTATGGCCCAAACTCAGCTTCTGTATCTATGGCCAAACGTCGGCTTCTGTATCTATGGCCCAAACTCAGCTTCTGTATCTATGGCCAAAACTCCGCTTCTGTATCTGTGACCAAAACTCTGCTTCTGTATCTATGACCGAACATCTGCTTCTGTTTTTATGGCAAAAACTCCGCTTCTGTATCTATGACCAAAACTCCGCTTCTGTATCTATGGCCAAAACTCTGCTTCTGTATCTATGACCAAAACTCTGCTTCTAAATCTATGACCAAAACTCCGCTTCTGTATCTATGGACAAAACTCTGCTTCTGTATCTGTGGCCAAACTTCGGCTTCTGTATCTATGGCCAAACGTCGGCTTCTGTATCTGTGACCAAAACTCCGCTTCTGTATCTGTGACCAAAACTCTGCTTCTGTATCTAAGACCAAAACTCTGCTTCTGTATCTATGACCAAAACTCCTCTTCTGTATCTATGGCCAAAACTCTGCTTCTGTATCTATGGCCAAATCTCCGCTTCTGTATCTATGGCCAAAACTCTGCTTCTGTATCTATGACCAAAACTCTGCTTCTGTATCTATGGCCAAACATCGGCTTCTGTATCCATGGCCAAATGTCCACTTCTGTATCTATGTCCAAAACTCTGCTTCTGTATCTATGACCAAACCTCTGCTTCTGTTTCTACGGCAAAAACTCTGCTTCTGTATCTATGACCAGAACTCCACTTCTGTATCTATGGCCAACACTCTGCTTCTGTATCTATGGCCAAAACTCCACTTCTGTATCTTTGACCAAAACTCTGCTTCTGTATCTATGACCAAACCTCTACTTCTGTATCTATGACCAAAACTTTACTTCTGTATCTATGGCCAAAACATTTTTCAATTTTAGATTGCATAAGAAAGGATTATACTTCCTGTCCAAGGCTCAGCTAGAGCGATTTCCCCGTCCCAAGTACAAGCTTATAACCAGTCAGAAACTAAAGGAAACCCTCTAACAGCAACACAGACAGAAGAAATGTTTTGATTAGAGGAAGGCTAGAACCGCTGTCAGCTTTTTCTTATTTGTGTGTGTCCTGTGGCAGAATTTCTTTACTTCCTTTCTGGTAAAATGTCCCCAAAATAGGAAGCAAAACTTAACAGGGGTTTTAACCCTTCATCGCTCTATTCAAAACTAAGAAAACATTTCTGGCTATAGATATAGTTTAGGGAAAGTATAGGGGTGCATCACAACTTTGTATACAGATTTTGACATTCATATACATTGTTCCACCAACTGCAATAATCCCAGTATGTCACCATCAAAAGGTGCAGAGAACATGTATACTGTCCCAACAAGGAAAAGAGAAAAACAGTCACAGGGCTGCCTGCAACAGAAAGGGACCTCAAGAGTCATTATTGCAGCTGCTGCCACTAGACTGGAGTCCAGTTTGGCTTATTCATGATATCTGATTATGCGTACCCAAACTGAGTATGTGTAATATCCAAAATCATGCAACTTGTTAAAGTAGAGCAACATATTGTGCACAGAAACTGCTCAGCTACAATGTGAATCTATGTTTTGCCTTTGGCTATACCATGCAATGTAACAGATGCCAGAATGGATGATGGAGTCTTCTGCTGGTTTCAGCGAATAGATGGATACATGGCTATACATCATCCTATATCACAATACCAGAGGCTACATCTTGCTAATCTGTTCATAAATGTTCAAAAGATTGAGAAATACCCTGCATGTAACGTGTCATTTGGGGTAATTCAAGCATTTTCCTCTCTTTTGAGTGCAGCCTATAGTGGGATAAATGAAGCATAGTTGGCCATATTTCATCACTTCTGCGTTTCTTCAGTACTATTTAGTCATTCTGTCAAGCTGACGAATGTTCGTAGAGAAAAAGGACCTTAGCGCTGCAGATGATCAAGGTTGTTCTTGGAAAACAGACATCACATTTTACAGTAAAGTGGTTTAAGGGTGGAAATAAAAGCTTGTGAATTACAGCTCTTCTTCTGGTGATTTGTTGGTGTTTTTTGTTGGCTAGCAGAGTGACAAATCCAATAGACTTCACGCCAAAAATAGATATAAAATTACAAAATGTATTTGACAAAACATCTTATTAAAACAAAAAGAATGCATTGGACACATTATTTAAATCTCAAGGGAACTCGCCCTTGGAGAGAAACCTTCCAAAAAACCCCCTTGGAGTTCCACAGATATGGTTCACATATACATGAGCAGAGGCAAGATATATAAATGCAGGTGCAATATTAGAACGAGTACAACATCATTGGTACATCAATGAAAGGAGAAAAAAAGAAACCTTCTCCTTTCATTGATGTACCAATGATGTTGTACTGGTTCTAATATTGCACCTGCATTTATATATCTTGCCTCTGCTCATGTATATGTGAACCATATCTGTGGAACTCCAAGGGGGTTTTTTGGAAGGTTTCTCTCCAAGGGCGAGTTCCCTTGAGATTTAAATAATGTGTCCAATGCATTCTTTTTGTTTTAATAAGATGTTTTGTCAAATACATTTTGTAATTTTATATCTATTTTTGGCGTGAAGTCTATTGGATTTGTCACTCTGCTAGCCAAACAAAAAACCCCACTTCTTCTCTCGTTTATGTTCTTTACAATCAACCAGGGGTGGCTCCCAGAGATTTGGGATCTGTGCCCCATAAATTTATTTTTGTTTTTGGTGATTTTGTTGGTGGTGAAGAAATGCTCAAACAAATCATGCTGCAAATGCTCACAGTGTTTATTTCTACATTGGGGTACATTTAAAGGATTAATCCACCCAAAATTATAAAACTCAAGTCCTGGTGGCTGGTCTGGTCTATTCCAAAAGCAATATCTCCCTGCCATAATTCTCCATTCCATTCCTATCCACATGGGAGTTTTGGGTGTTTCTGCCCATCTTTCTGTGTTCAAACACGTCTTGTTGCATTTGCATCCTCATAATGGCTAATGGCTAATGGCTACAGAAAAAAGTGTCTCATAGAGTCTCAAGAGTCTCATTGAGGTACAGTATAAGTAACCTGCTGGTGGTTTAACTCTTCAGCAGCCACCACAAATTAGAATACCACATTTTTAGTGGATTAACCCTATATATATATA
>NW_017306298.1:53780-86952 GCF_000935625.1 Nanorana parkeri
TATATAGACATATACATACACACACAATATATATTGGTTGACCAAAAATAGGTCACCACCTGGATTTAGCTTAGCAAATAGGTATGGGCCTTCCATTGGATAAGTGTTATGGTCTAGGGTTGCTTCAGTTGGTCAGGTCTAGGTTCAGCCACATTTTGTCCCCATTTGCCTACCTGTATATATTGAATGACCCTGATGGCACGGGCATATTCCAAGATGACAATGCCAAGATTCATCGGGCTCAAATTGTGAAAGAGTGGTTCAGGGAGCATGAGACATCATTGTCACACATGAATTGGCCACCACAGAGTCCAGACCTTAACCCCATTGAGAATCTTTGGTATGTGCTGGAGACGACTTCACGCAATGGTCAGACTCTCCCATCATCACTACAAGATCTTGGTGAAAAATGAATGCAGCTGTGGACGAAAAATAAATGTTGAGACATAGCATAAGCTTACTGAAACAATGCCATGGTGAATGTGTGCTGTAATCAAAGGTAAAGGTGGTCCAATTAAATATTAGAGTGTGTGACTTTTTTTATGGCCAGGCAGTATGTATGTATATACTGTATACACAGTATATACACACACATACACACAAACACATAATAATACACATAAGTGCACATATTGCAGAGAGTATTCTTAATAATTAAAGTGTCATCATGCAGTAGCTGGGGATGCCATTTGTTTCAACAGCAATAAGAAAGTCATGGATGCCCTTCTCTTATGGGAAGATCAGCTCGTGATGACTGAAACATGACTTAGCAGTTACCAGTACAGAACACTTGAATCACATTGTAAGACTAAGCAATGATTTAATTTGCTTTCATTGTGAAAAATCCTTCAGCACAATGATGAACCACCAGCATGAGCTTTTTATACCCTATGTTCGCTCTTTCCCTTGTAGTTTATTTATTTTCTTTCCAAATGTCAATGCTAAAGAAGTTGTTCAGATTGGCGTACAGAGGTATACATTGGCAGTACACACACACTTCACATAGTAATGGGTTTATAGCTTGTTAGGCTTCCTGAGAGCCTGTTAGGCTTGTCTCAGATAAGGAGGATATCAAATGTCATCCATGTTCACTCTATTTTCTCATGAGTAATATTCTCTGAAAACCCCACATCACACGCATAGGAGGATCACTGTAGTGCTGTAACCTGGGATAGGTTATCCAAAGGAAAACTATAACAACTTGTGATGCACATTTCTAGGTCTTCAATTACATGGCAATCTTTATAAAAATTCTCAACAATTCTTTTGAGCATTTCACCAGTAATTCCATGATCTTTCAAATAAAAATAGAGAAGTTTTGGGTCAATGTCTTTTTTTTTATTTTTAGGTTGATGCAGCATACCTTTTTTTACTATTTACATAAAATCTTTATTATACAGATACACATTTCATACATGGTGCACCCATGACAAAAGAGTAATCTGAGCTTGAGCTTTGTAAACAAGTTTCTCTATCCCAAAAGCAGTTAAGGTCAGCCTGGTAATCATGTAAAGAAGCCTATAGCTTTACTGTGACAGCTCTCGGTGTAACGTGCTATGAGGGAAGAGTCACGCAATGGATCTCAGCTTAGGATGCAAGTTTAATCACAGTAGTAGTAGGGTGTGATCAGGTGCACAGGTTTATAGAATCTAAGTATAATTGGCAGTTCAAAAAATAATTAACTGGAAGTTAATGTCACTTCTGTTCAAGCATAAATGAGCAATTCATAAGTAGACAAGTAGAATATATACTCGCAGTTCGGGTGAGACACAATGGAAGTATCAATCTCTTGGATTGTGGAGATGAAGGTTTAATAGCCAGGCACGGTGGTAGTTGCAGCAACTTGGGGTGTGGAGATGAAGGTTTAACAGCCAGCCACGGTGGTAGTTGCAGTAGCTTAGAGATATGAGGATCTCAAAAGGATGGTTCCTTCCTGTAGGACCAAGAGCAGCGGATAGCCTTGGAGCTGAATTACTATGGAGGTAATCCTGGTAGAAAGAGGTATCAGAGGTTTTACCCTGCAGCTAACTAGAGAGGGTGGACAGGGGAACTGCCAGAGAAAGAGTCCTGTGGGGTTGGTTTGAAGAGGGGATTCCGTCTGGAGCTGAGCAGTTACAACTGCTGTTTTTGAGTTTGTTGGAGGAGCGAATGGCACGGCGTTCACTTCATTGCACGAACGCCGTGCAATTGAAATCCGTGGCTTAAACGGACTGGGAGGGCTGCGCCGCGTGACGTCAGCGGCAGGGCGGTGGAGCTCCACGCCGAGCGACGGACGTCCCAGAGGTGAGTTCCTTACACTCGGTCCCCTAATGGAATGTAAACAAAGGGGTGAAACAAGTTCTGTGAGATCATGGCTTGCTCCACCCCTTTGTTTACATTCAGGAGCAGAGCTGTCATTATCGGCGAGAGTTTGTCAGGCGTGGCGGTAGGCTGCAGGGATTTTTTCTTTTGTCAAGTTGGGAAGTGGCGGGCATCATGGTTGATAAGGATCTACATCGCTTGGTGACGTGATTGACCTGGGTATTATATCGATGGACATTTTTTGGGGGGGGGGTTTGGAATAAAGGACTTGTCAAAATTTGTGTCGATGTTTTTTTCTTTTTTCAAATAAAGGACTTTGGGGCATGGTGTAGTGTTACATAGTTAGTCAGGTTGAAAAAAAACACATGTCCATCAAGTTCAACTTATAGAGATATAAAAAAAAGAAGAAAAGCCTAAGCAGAACGCTATGCCCACAATTACCCACTGTTGATCCAGAGGAAGGCAAAAGACGCCTATAAAGCATGGTTCAATTTGTTCCAACAGGGGAAAAAAATTCCTTCCTGATCCCATAAGGCAATCAGATATTCCATGGATCAACAATTTCTGGTGTGTAATATACCTATAAGAACTCAATATCCAGTAATATTCTGTGCATTTAGGAATACATCCAGATTTTTTTCAAAACAGTTAACTGAGCTCGCTAGAACTAGCTCCTGGGGGTGTCTGTTCCACATTTTCACAGCTCTAACTGTAAAGAATGCTTTTCGTATGCAAAGGTTAAACCTCTTTTCCTCCAGACGCAAATAGTGCCCCCTTGTCCTTTGCAGTGACCTTAAAGTGAATCATTTGTCACTAAGCTCACTATATGGACCATTTATGTTAGTGTGTTTATTGTGTGTTTATTTATTACTATTTTACTGTTATTTGGTGAATGAGTAGGGGTAACAATGACTCCTTCCTCATTCACGGGGTGGGGGCGGCATCTGGGTGCCCCCTTTACAAAGGGGGCACCCATGTTCAAATAAGCGCCCCTGCCCACAGACCCCGACACTCACCGGGCCAGGGTTGTGGGGAAAAGGCCCTTGTTCTCATGAACATTTTATTTTTATTGCATGGGGTCCCCCCTAAAATTCTTACCAGACCTAAAAGGTCTGGTATGAATTTTAGGGAGGGGGACCCCACGCTGTTTTTTTTAATTTTCACACTTAAAATCAACTAAACTCCATCCAAATAGATTCAAACAGATCTGAAAACAAAAACTTTGGATCGATCCGAATTCCGGATATCGAATGGATCAGTATTTTTTTGTAATATGTCGCTATCCTGCTGAGTTTTAATAATTCTATGTCATTGTGTGCCATAAGCATATAATTACAGAAGATATGGGTCCAACAGCAAATCTGTGGTACACCACTGATAACATTTATCCATTTGGAATATGCTCTCTTTCCAACTGTTTTATTTTCTCTTTTTAACAAGTATTTAACCCATGTACAAATGTTCTTTCCTACCCCTTCTGTCCATATTCTGTTAGCAAACAGCTAAATATATCCACTGAGAAGGAATGAGCATCTAGCTGTTCGCAGTTCAGGAAAATTGCAAACTAATGTGATGATTCACACACCATTCCAACATTCCAATCAGTCCAATTCCTAGCCTTTGAACTGGGATAGAAGGGCCAAATATGTGGGTTTCCTAATGTGCTAGTCCCCACTCTATAAAAAATAGCATTCCTGTTAGCCTTTTTATCAAAGTGTGTGAGTGGTGTTAGAGTAGATAGGCAGCTGACCGAGCATTTCCATGGAGGCATTGTTACTGCTATACAGTGCTATGTAGTGCTACATATAGAGCTATACAGTGTTATATACAGTGTTACTTAACTGTGAATTGCAGTGTATTGAGCTACAAAGTATGGAGTGCTGTAAAGTGCTACATTACTGTGAATTCCATTTCAATTGGTTACATATATTTGTGTATCACACTTTGTATTCTCAGTGATTAGACCCAATAGTCCTTTTACTGTAAATACAAAGAGTGTAGAAATAATGTGCACAGCATTCCTTACCTTTTTTTGTGTACAAAATACACTTTATTATGTATACTTGGCCTAAACAGCTGCATGCATTGTGTCATGCATCAATTTTAAAATGTGACCTACTCCAATTGCTGCATTGTTGTCTATGTAGTCTGTATAATATTTCTTACTTATTCCTGTGACATATTTAAACTTAAATGCGGATTGTGGGGCTGCAAATCTGCATACTGTGTGTCCTTTTCATAATAAAGCCTACTCCAAATGCTTCAGTACTGACTATGGAGCCTATACAATTTTTCTGTCCTTTGTCTCAGGAATAATTCACTGTATTTCATGGCACAACCTTTCTCTTCTCTCCCCTGTTACATTGAGACCCAGTAAACCTGATTAAATATCGTGCAGTCTGTACAGTATTTCTGGCTGCTGTCTCTGAAATAATGCACTCTATATTTTATTTCTGTATAAAAAATGTCTCTTCTCTCCCTCTTACATTGCAGCCCAATCAAGCTGCTTATATACTCATCCACCACTGTCCTTTTAGTCTGGCTATTGTCTCTGAAATATTGCGTTGTATTTATTATTTTATCCTAAAAAGTTCCTGGAATGTGGGGTTGTGGTTTTAAAGTGATTTGGTGCACTCTGTGTTGACATTTTATTAAACTTTGCAGATAATACAGTGTGTGGAACTCCGCAAAAGGAAGATCACAAACTATGTACTGAAGATATTTTGCCAATGTTTAGCAATTGGTATACAGTTGATTGCTTTAGCCTTATACTTTTGGAAGTGTAATTCTTCTGAAAGCTTTTAGACCTGTTGTGTCTGTTACTTCGATCTCTCAATTCTGGTCTAATACTGCCAGATTAAAAAAACGACCTAAAAAAACCTTTTGCCCCCTAAAATGAATAAATCTTATTGGGCGCACTCAATAAATCTTATTTAGGCACACTCCTAAACCTGCTCTATGTAAGCCGTGGCATAATGTAAAAGTAAAAAAAATATACATATATAATTTCAAAGGATTGGAGTTTTGTTCCATGTCACCCTCGAAGTTGCATAAAACAGAGGGCCTCCCCCACCCTGCTAGATGGTATTTCTTAAGTTGGTTTGGCATTGGTACATGTTCCCCAGGTCAACTCCCCATTTACTTTGTTGAACACTGCCCTGCCTGTTACCTTTGCAAATTGCAAGAATTTTCAAGATTCCCCTGCCATTGACTTCAATAGGGCTTGAATATAGATAGATAAATAGAAGAATGGAAGTTCCTCTGCCTTATTATACCTAGTGTCAGTTTATAGAAAGATAGATCAGTAGATGAAATTGCACATATATAAATACTGTATATTGAATCTGTTTCTTGCTGTCAATTCATATTCTGACAAAGGAGACTGGATGAAGCATGATTAATATACTGTGATAGGCATAAAATAAAATAATGTATGTCTCTGTCTATATTTGGTTTTGACATTTTTATCTGTGTTCTTGTTAGCTACATTAAGACCTGGTTGCAAAACTCATTTTTTTCTCAACAAATCATTGTTCATCAATAGTAATATCATTTCTAATTTGTAACAGATCAATTCACGTTACACTATTAAATATGTGAGATCGTTGATGTTCCTTCTCCTATACAAGATCACATTATGATGGTGTGTACAATATTCATTTTGTTTACTTGAATTGTTTTTATTTATTTAGATAGATAGATAGATAGATAGATAGATAGATAGATAGATAGATAGATAATTATTATTATTATTATTATTATTACATAGTATTTATATGGCACCAACAGTTTGCGCAGCGCTTTACAATATAAGGAAGACATTACAGTTACAATACAATTCAAGACAAGATGGTAAGGAGGGCCATGCCCCTGAGGGCTTACAATCTAAAAGAGGAGGGGGAAATGATACATGAGGTAGCTGTGGTAGCTGTGGGAATGAATTATGTGAGAATGTGAAGGTTCAGTGGTTAGGTTGAGGGGGGATAGGCTTCCCTGAAGAGATGAGTCTTTAGGGAACGCCTAAAGGCAGTCAAGGTGGGAGATAGACGGACAGGTTAGGGTTATCTTTTATATGTCTATTACCTTTCTATCTATCTATCTATCTATCTATCTATCTATCTATCTATCTATCTATCTATCTATCTATCTATCTATCTATCTATCTATCCATCAATCGATCTAGCTATCTTTCTATCTTCTTGTTCACAATCTACAATAAAAGTATCAAGTGGACTAAATGTTTATAGTTTTTCTACATTTGATTAGTCAAAGTGGATGGTATGTGTGATCGACTAAGCCTCCATTTACACTAGTTGTGCATGCAAAATGCATATGTCACTCTTGTGGCAGCCCAAACATGGCAAGCAAGACGCATATCTTGGCACATGTGCTAATCTGCACAAACACTTGGTCAAAGAAGTGCACAGAGCTCACAGCTCAAACTGCTGCATAAGCTTCTTTGCCATGTTTGCCAGGCATAGGGCAGCCTATTGAATGTGAAGCCCAATGCTGATACACAACAATATGAGCCAAAACGTGCAACATGTTTCCCTGCCCACGTAGTGTGAATGGGAGCTGATTTCTAAACCAAATTTCAAAGAACTTTAGAACTTCAACAAAACGACTGACCACGTAATTCCCTGACGGGGATCTTTCTTTAAGCCCACTGCATAAAAATTAATAAATCACGCTAATACAAAGGATTACCAGTATTAGTAATTACTCGGCGAGGAATCTTATTTTATTTTTGCTGCTTGTTTTTCAAGACAACCATAGATGTGTGGGTTGTTTGTGATATTAAAACCTTTGAGAACAGCAATCCATGGTTACCTGATTTTTCCAGTAGATTAACGCCCACTAATTTCATTAACTTAGAGATTTCTCTATTTACAGCATTACAAGGTATTCAATAAAATGAACCCGTGCTTTGTTCATGAGAGGTAAAGTAAACAGGTTTGCTATCAAATGGATAGAATTGGGGAGGGTTACAACTTCTATCAGCTTTTTTATGCCACCTGTGCCCTATCGGGGAGATTTCCCTTTACTTCCTGTCTGATAACCAAAACGGGAAGTGAAAAGGAAATCCCTTCAAAGAAAAGGAAATCTCTGGTGGTCAGCAGCGTCACCACAACTGGTGTCCCCATTTGGAAGATTTCCCAACTATTCCTGTTCTGGTGACAACCCACAATTTTGGATTTTCTTTCACTTTCGGATATAGCAGTCATCAGGAGAAACAGAGAGAGTGAATCTCCCTAACGGGGACACAGACAGCAATAAAAACCTGACAGGTGTTCCAATCTCTCTCCACTTTATCCAAAACTTAGTTGCACTTTAAAGGAGTTACAGCCGACGTGTGATAATGAAACTGTCACACGTCGATTCTATTGATTTTATTGACTTCCTGATCATCTCCCTGCAGAGAGTAGTGACTGTCATTTACCGCTCCCTGCAGGGTTTCCCCCCTCCCCTCTCTAATCCTCCAGCGCTGACTGGAGGAACAGGCGGCCGAGGGAGAGGGTACAGCTAGCTCTGCCTCTAGATAGGCAGAGCCCACTGTCAATCAGCCAGCTGGGTGGATCTCAACAGTATTGTCGGGATCCGTCCCGGCTGCAGCGCTCTCAGTTTATAGTGAGCTGTAGCTCGCTATATACTGAGATTTGGGTAACCGGAGGACGCTAGTATATGTCCTCCCGTGACCCTGAAGAGAACTATGGGATACAAAGTTTACCCCATAGTTCTCTTTTAATGTCTCCAGCCCTACTAGCACATAATCACATTTCCTTCGTTACCCTGCCCCTACATTTAGCTGCCAAGAGCAAAGGAAATATGAGAAGCATGTGACTAACTTCCCTTCCTCTCATTTGACAGCACTGGTGCTTGGTGATTGGCCCACTGCTGTCACACGGGAGCGGGGAGACAGTCTCCAGCTCTGTGTAAGCTCCAACTCGAGTAACTCGTAGCTTACAGAAGGCTTCCATTATATTCCAGCTACTGAATGGAGTGGGGGGTGGAAGAAGAAGGAAAGGTATGTATTCCTGGGGAGGGAAGTTACATGGGCAAAGAACAGGTTTACTTTACAGCAGTCCACTGAGCAAAATATATGTGGAAAGTTGAAAAAACCCATAGCAACCAACCAGTTTGAATTAGCTGCTGCCAGTAAACTAGCCACGGTAGTCAAAAAAAATTACACTTTGTAAAGCTTTATTATATATTCAAATTGTGCCTACATTTCATCTGGAAGAATTATTAAACTATGATATTTTTGTGAAAAAACAAAGATACCACACCCTTATGTTTCAATTGGATGTTCTTTCTTGGCGGTAGAAGCATGCACAATCTTGATGAGTTTTTGCAGATTATAGTCAGTTGTTTTAAATATTAAAGCGGACCTTTACACTACAAAATCTAATTCTACCAATGCACCCCTCTATGTATGATGATTGATAATAACATAGACATGTCAGGAGTAAAATGCTGTGATTTTGAAATACTTACACTTGCAGAGCATTCACTTCCTGCTTTGAAAGGGCAAAATGACTTCAGTTTGCCAAAGCAATGCACACTGATATTGCCTTGTCATCAGCAGAGCATTGCTGGGAAATCTCATCTGTAATCTCATGAGATCTCAGGGAAAGGCATTTTCCTCCCCTGAGATGATGTGCATTACCACATGTTCTAGTCACATGTGACAGAAATCCAGAAAGTAAATGGAGAGCTAGTAATCTGCCCTTAGTAAACATGGCCACTGTCAAGAGACTGGGGAAGAAAAGAGAAATAAAGTACACAAAGAATACAAAAATTACATGGTTGGTCTAGCCAGCTTGGGTCATTTGCACCACATCCCTATCTAGAATGCAAGAACAACCAGAAAATGGGCAATGGGACTTTTGAGGTGCTACTTCAATGGATTCACACAAAGTGTTTTTTTTTAAGTTTAAAAATAATTTATTTTATTATACATACAATATGTTCATAGTGTATCTGTATAAAATATTTTTTTGCACTTGTATTATACTAATGGACATGAAGCAAATTAATTCAACATGTTGTACTCCCCTAATATAGTCCACCAGTCAGCTAGTTCCAAATATACCATAACAACCTAATTATTTCACAATATTTAATTGTTGAGTCTTCTGATGCGGTAAAGGTGAGGTTTGACGCATTTCACAGACACAATGCTGCTTCTTCAGGAAATGTGGACGATTTACTGTATGGGCATAGAGGATATTCATAGAGGGCATAGAGAAAACCATAGAGGATATTCAAGGGAGTGGTACCCTTGATGCCAATTACATAGATGTCTGAATATATTGGGGAACCTTTACTGAGATACACCACACGTGCCGAATTAAACAATTCGAACAAATTATGCAAAGTCAGAGATGACACAACCATGTATACACTGGTGTTTTGGTAGTTCTTAGTTGTGATCACAAATGTCTTAAACTTGATTTTTTTAAAAACCAACATTGGTGTCCCCGAAATTCATACCAGACCCTTAAGGTCTAGTAGGAATTTTAGGGAGCACCCATACCAAAAAAAAAAAAAAAAAGCGTGGGGTATGGAAGGGAGCACCAAAATTCACATAAGCCCCCCTGCCCACAGACCCCCGCGACCAGTGGGTCAGGGCTGTGGGGAAAGGCCCTTGTCCTCATTAATATGGAGACCCTGCCCGATCGCCCCCTCCCCCTCTTCCTGCTCTGGCAGGGTCTGGTAAGGGATTTTGGGAGAGACCTCACGCTTTATTTTTCTTTTGGCATTGGGTCCTCTCTGAAATTCCAGGAGGGAAATGGACCCCAACAAACCGGTCGCCATACATTTTGCCATGCACAATCACCAGGTACATGAACTACGTGCGATGGTAATAGAACAGGTGCAAAAACCGCCCGGGGCGGTAACCATAACAGGTAAGCATTTTGGATACATACTTTAGAGACCATGCATCCCAGGGGACTTAACAGTACGATATCCTATACATGCTTCCTTATGGACTGATGCTATTTCCATTCCTTTGTGTCCTGTACACCTTTAGGACCATTTCTCTGACTGTAGGGATCTACTATGAATCTTAACCATCAAAACCAAATAAGGCCTTTTACCCCTCTTTCTCACCCCCTTTTTTGATTGAGTTTCCCCCCACCACCCCCACCCCCTCTGGTTTCAGTGCTTTGTTATGTATTTTTTCTTATATCTGGCTTGTTGACCCCTGATCCTATGTTATTCATTTGGCATTCATTTCTTCTTATATGTGGCCTGTTGACCCTATGTATTTCAGATGCCTCGCCACTTTGTTCTTTCAGCCTCCCCCCTTGCCGTCTGTTACCAGCAGAGGAGCGGCCATGGATGACAGCCCGGCCACTTGCACTGTATCCTAGCAACAAGGAGACGCCGGGGGCGGATCTAGGGCCTCCGGCGCATGCGCAGTTCATTGCTGTGTCCCGACGGGGAACAGGCACCGCTCTGCACGCTACATTGGTGACCATGGCAACCGGGGATGCTGCAGCATCGACAACAGGTAAATCCAATGACAGGGATCCATACACAGATGTAGCCTAGACATCTACGTTTGAACAGGCTTTGAAAAAAGAAAAAAATAGTTTTTTTGTTTTGTTTTTTTTAAACTTTTGTTTTTGCACTTAATACTAATAGAATTCTTCTGTGTTGATGTGCGTGTGTCTATCTTTTTGAATTTTGGCGGGAATTACGTCATCATGGCGTGATGGGCTGTCTGTTTGCACCTGGATTGATGTGTATTTATACCTGCATGTTCACCTATGCATTGTGTCACTGTCGCTCTGATGAAGGATCCCTGTGCGGACCCAAAACGTTAGCATCGTATGACAGTATGTGGCATCTGGTATTGAATAAACATATCAATACTTTAAATACCCTTCAAGTGTGTGCCAGTGAATTACTTTTGTTTACTATTAGTGTGTTTCACGGCGCCATCCGTATGGTCACCTGGGCACCACATATGCCTTGTGGTTCTGAGACCGTGGCGGTGCGAGTGGGATTTGGACTTCGCTGAAATTCCTACCAGGCGTTAATGGTCTGGTAGTAATTTAGGAGAGACCCCACGCTGTTTTGTTTTTTTTTCGATTTTGACATTTAGCTGGATGAACTCTATCCAAATAGTTTCAAATCCAAATATTTTGGAATTGATGTGAACTGAAATGAAAACGAAAAATTTGGATGGATCTGAACCAAAAAACAAAGCATTTGGATCCATCTGAACCGAAAATGACGAACCGAATCGAATTTCAGATTCGAAATCTGAAAAATTTAATTTTAATAGCTAGGAAAAAGAAAACATTTTTGTGCTTTCACGTGTGTAATGGAGAAATCTCTCCTGCCGGCCACTGTATTTTGACAGCTGGCTGCGGAACACCCAAGCAGAGACTTCACATGATTGGCTGCAGATACTTTTTGGCTGAAGATAATCCACCCGGCTCCTTCAGCAAAATCGATTGAAAAATCAACTTTGTCGATGGACATTTTTAAACAAAATTAAATGAAAGGACTCGTCAAAAACCTGTGTTGTGTTTTCAAATAAAGGACTTTGTATACAATGTGGTGTGTTTATTTACTACTTTACATGTATTCGGGGAATAAGTAGGGGTAACAACTACCCCTTACTCATTCACGAGGGGGGGGGGGCGCATCTGGGTGCCCCTTTTATGAAAGCTGATCCAGATGTTGCATCGTGTGAGGCGCATGATTTGTCCCCTTCGCTTCGGCCAGACGAGCTAAGGCTGTCCGGTTGAGGTGAAGGTAGGTGAAGCGAGCTGATGTATGGCTAAAAATAGCCGTTCGCGGCTGCAGTGAATAGCTGCACAGGCTAAAGTAGCCATTGGTTCGGATATTTATACGGCTGCCTTCGGAAGCTTAGTGAATAAGTATTCAACCCTTTTCTAGGACAGACAGGGGTCTATTCACTAAGCTGCCATAGGCAGCCGAGTGAATGACCGACCTGATGTGGCTGAGCGGCATTCGGCTTGGCTGTTCTGCTCGGTCCCTCAGAGGTACCGAGCAGAACAGAAAAAGAGTGACATTTTTTTAAAAGTAAATAGAAAATGATTGTGCGGAGCTAGCAGTGACAGCTAGCTCCGCCCAATAGTTTCCTATTGTCCGGCGGCTCTGCTGCTGTCAAAAAAAACGAAAAAAAAAAAACTCTCCCGGGCACAGTGTTCAAATCTAGTTCACGACTGATAATTAAATCTTTCAGCACAGTACAGACAGGGTTCATTGTGGTAAACATAATTTCACAGCCCCCTCCTTAACATTACATAAGGGGGGCACTAGTGGGATTTTTAAGTAAATCAAAAAAATTTAAGCAGAAGCTTTTAAATATTTTTTCAAGTTATGTGATGTGAATGAGAACGTGTAACTAATATGTGTTATCCCAATTTGGCTTAAAAAATGGAAATACACTTTAAAGTGGCAGCACCATGTAGTACAACCCAGTCAGGATGTTTAAAGGAGAACTATGGGGTCAGTGTTTTTCCCCATAGTTCTCCTTAGGGTAACGGGAGGACACAAACTAGCGTCCTCCCGTTACCCTAAGCTCAGTATCCTGTGAGCTACAGCTCGCGGTATACTGAGACGCCGCAGCCGGAGCGGATCCGAACGTAGATTACGGTATCCGCCCAGCTGCGTGAGTGACAGCTGGCTCTGCCTATCTAGAGGCAGAGCCAGCTGTACCCGCCCCCTCCCCCGTCCGTTCCGCCAGTCAGCGCTGGCAGATCGGAGCAGGGAGAGGGGAATCCGGCCCCTCCCCCTGTCACAGCAGAGAGCCGTGACAGGATCGAGAGGCGAGCGAACCCGGTATGTGTTTGCTCACCTCCCGATCTACTGAGCCGACCTGTGACAGTCTCATTGTCACAGGTCGGCTAGAACTATGAGGTGAGTGAAAAGCACTCACCTCATAGTTCTCCTTTAATAGACAACAATACCAAACAGATATTCTGCTCACATATACCCATGGATGCTTTGGTTTGAATGAGGCTCCTAGAAAAACCATCCAGCAGCAAATGTGAAAAAAAAGGAAACAGTTTCACGACTACAAATCACATTTACAGTAATGTTATAAGCAACACGGTCAGATTGCTTATGGAAGCCTTGAAGAATGGCTTAAATACTGTATCTGACTCATCCTTATTGAATGTAATTGGAAAAAAGTTGTAAAGCGTTTCCTATCCGGGGTAAGAAATTTGCACAAAAATGAATTTTCTACAGATATATTGCCGGAACTCATGTACACCTATTGAGTCATCGTTGCAGACGGTGTAATCGTATTGCCTGTCCGTATTTATCAACTGATCATTGCTACACCACTAACTGATGTTTTCAAAGATGGGGGAGTGAGTTGGTGGTCACAAAACTGCTGCAAACAAATGTTTAGATTTTTTATATTCTGATAAATGTTAAATCCTTCTATTTTTGTGCAAAGGAAAATAACAACATTTAGTCATTTAGCCAAAAGAAGATAAACAAATATGAGAGCTGTTTTACCTGCCAAAAGTTTTGATATTCATGTCATGAAGTCCTAAGATTTTAAGTTATATTAAAGTCAAAAGGATGTTAAAGTGACATTAAACCCTCAGATTGTTTAACATAAAACAATACTGTAATGTGTGCCTTACTGTAATCCATGGTTGTTTCCATTCTCTTTGCTGCTTTTCCTTTTAAATCTGTATCTCTTCTCATGCTGGGCAGAACTTCTGATTTGCAGCAGACTGCCTTGTCTCTGAAATGGATACATGGTGTCTGTGTGAAGATTCACAACCTGAGCCAGCACTACAGAAAGAGGCAGTCAGCAGCAAAGGGAAGTTCTCCCCAAACATGAGAAGACATGAGGATTTAAAAGGGAGAGCAGCAAAGAGAAGGGAAACTACCATGGATTGCAGTAAGGCACACATTACAGTATTGGTTTATGTTAAAAAATCTCAGGGTTCAATGTCACTTTAAGCTACTTTAAATGCTGATGAAATCACTTACAATAGATTTTGCGTCTTGATGTTTAAAAGTTGAATTTCCTGTAGAATCAGCTGGTCCTCTGAGCACTGGTCCTGACTTCCTGTTTTAGAGTGACTCCTTCTCAAGCAGAGTGCTATGCAGTCACTCTTGTGTAAGCTAGTAAGCTGTGTGTCTCCACAAACACGCAGACACAGCAAATCAAGCTACTCCCGCACCTCTCTGCTTCCTCCTCTCTTCTCCAAGCTAGTAGATGAACAGTTGCTGGAGTCTGCTTTACCCTTGTGTTCTTGTACTGGACAGGAAGTTCAGGGAAGCTGAGCTGAGAGACTCAGAGGCAGCTGTTCAGAAACATGATGATTGTAAGTATTTGGGCAAAAAAGTAAAGCAGTGCTTTGTTTGGTAATTTCTATTTTTTTGAACTGGATTCATTATTGAAAAAAAATTTGAGAGTTTAATACGAAGTTAAAAGACTTTATCTTCTCCATTACTGTATATGGAAGATATACTCACCTCATCCTTAGTCCTGCAGTGATCAGCACTTACTTCTCTCCCCCCACTTCAGCTGTGCTATGCCCCTTGGCATCTACATGTCTAATGGACCTGCATTAGATATGATGACATCACCGGCCCTTGAGCTGCCAGAGCCTGTGGGAAAGGAGGCTTTGGGGACCAGTCTTACAGCCAGGCGGGACTGAGGATCAGGTGTGCACATTTCTTTTATTTGAGCCCCCTAGACAAAATGAGCACTTAACCCCTGCAGTGTGGGGTAGCCCCACTGCAAGAGTTACCTTTTTAGATTCCTGGAGTTCCTCCTTAAAACAGATTTGCCCCCCAACGCAGCTCTGCCTGAATATGCAGTTATATCAGGTCTTGTCCCTCTTTCAGCTTGTGACTGGACATTTTATTGCTGTTGTATGTGTAGACTGCAGCCAGCAAATCACATAGATATTTTGGGAGAACTACACATAATTGCTCCCAGTACCTCCTAATGGAGACTGTGTGTCTTTCAGCTGCCTAAACATAGGCTTATACGCTACCTACAAATCAAGATGGGTCTATCTCCTTGGTTCTCAACTGGTGGGTCGTGACCCAAAAATGGGTCGTGACCCCGTGTTCAGTGGGTCGCCACATGCCTTCCACTTTTCTAGGTAAGAGGCTCCTCAGCCTACCCCTAGCACAGCACTGTTAGTTCTCACGCCAAGCAGCCATTTAAAATATGCTTCCCGGCTCTGAGTGTCAGCTTGAGGTGGGATGGAATGAGGCTATGGCCGCAAAGGAGCTCCATCCATATGTGCATTGCTTACAGCTCCCACATGTGCCCTGGACTGGAGTGACATCACATTCTAGCTCCCTGAACCTCTACATGGCATGCAAGGGAGCTGTACAAACCATGTACATATGGACAGAGCTCCGTCACATCACAGCAGCCCACAATGGACCCCCCAGGCTGAGGATCCACTCCTGTTCTCGTAATGCAGGGAGACTGGGTGGACCTTAAAAAAAGTCTGTGAGATTGTGTCTGTGTATGAAAGTCAGTGTTTTTGAGAGCCCGTTCACACTAGTACAGTACATTAAACTGTACCACGCAATTCTGGTGTGGGGCATGTGTTGCGTTGCCATTCATTTGAATGGTACCCTAAATGCACCACCCACCCACAGTTTGTACGTCGGCACCGGAACGCACGGTACCCTAATGACTTGGGTCACAACTTAATGACTGAGGACAAATGTGGGTCCTGAGGTTACACAGGTTGAGAACCACTGGTCTATCTAAATGATAGCCATTGACTCTTCTCTCCTTTGAGAACCGTGGCACAAGTTATTGCCTCATTGTACTGCTTCTCCCTCTTACCATGAGATTGCTAAGCTAGCCATACAGGGCTAGATTTCTGTCAATTAGCGCTGTGGGCTTTCACTTTCCTAGGAATGACCCTGGCTAATGCAATGCTTCTCTCTGCTTTCCTCCTCACTACTGTACTCCACACCCCACCCACCTTTGCAAAGTCCTGTTCTGAGACAAAATGGCTGCCTCCACACAGAGACACGTGGAGCAAGGCATAGCAAAACAATAATGGAGGAAAGATCAGCTGCAGGAAGTCAAAAGGCAATACTGGTGACTAGTCCTTTGGTCTATGCTTGCCGTGTTTGGGCACAGTGAACCTGTATTGAAAATAGTACTCCAAACTCACTCTCAACAGGGTATAGAATGCAACCTCTAGTACCTTTCGTTACCTTCCCTGCTCTTCTCTGCAGTCTTTATCTCTGCTGGAGCCTCTGCAAAGTTCATAAATAAATACAATGCCCTATGGTCAGTACCCCTTTGTGAGCCTATTAAGCTCAATCACCAGGCACTGCATGGTATAAGGGCGAATGGACTGAATACCTGTGCTTAATACCTGGAAATAACCGGATTTGTAATAGGGCTGCAGCGCAGGTCCAGGCAGTAAATGATAAGTGGTGCCTTCTACACAGCAGAGGTGTTATTTTGGGGTTTTATTCTCTATGCAGGTTACCTTTAAAATGTTAATAGCTTAGTTTTAAAGATTCCAGCAGTTCCTCAATTTAAACAATATCCTTCTTTTCCATTAGACCTGAGTTGTTTTCTAAAGCTTGTCAGTATTTCAGAGAGGCAGTAGGGAGGACATTGGTGACTCATTCAGCACAGCAGGGGACACAAAGAGAAAGAGAGCAAGGAGAGAGTGGGAGAGAAAGATGGCAGACGGACACTGCTTATTGTTCTTATTCCGTGTATTATAAAACTGTCATTTGCTTACTGATGAAATACTACACACATGATAATACTATAGATATACCCGAAGTTCCATTGGCCCAATTTATGTCTGGGTAATTGAAATTTGTTCTCCAAGCCCTGTGTGAGCCATAAAATTACATAAATTTAAACTGCAGGCTTCATGAAGACTTGAAAGATGGTGTATTCTCAAAGAGACGTTCGTCTATAGCTTTTCTGACATTGGTAGAAGGTATTCATGAAAACAGAGAACCAGCACCCACAGTAGAAAGGTGATAATAGGGTTTGTTTTCCAGATGTGGCTGCTAAATTGCTCTGGGGTCTTGGAACAGGCATCATGTATCTTGCCGTCTCTTTCTGGCAGACACAACTTTCACTTGATACTGTCTCAGCTGAACATTTTCCCAACCACATGGCATAACTCACTTGCTGGAATGAAAACAATACAGCACAAATGCTTTCCATATTATCGCTTCGAAAAAGCAGTACAAATATCAGTAACCTATAGCAGTGAGATGAAAACGTTTTCCTTGCAGGTGATGCCTGTCTGTTACTAGACCGGCTTTGTTTTTTTCCTACAGCTGTTACAAGTTTTCTTTATCAGTGTCCATTTTAAGGAAAACTCATGTAAATTATGCATGTTTATAATATATTGTCACTCTTGTAGTTGGTAAAGAAGATTGATGGTAATGCAGACTTAGCGAACCTTGGCAGGCTCCAACGGAGAGAGGACTTTCTACATGCTGACAGACTTACCCAGGTGTTGAAATGCGTGAGAGGCGTTGGCGTGGTGTGGGAAATGTTCATGGTGATGTACACGTTGCTTACCACTCTCTTGGATTTACTTTTTGAAACCTGTTTGGGTGATTTCAATACATTTTGGATTGTATCTAGACTGGGTTTGTGTGGCTGATCTTTAAGAGATTGGTTTGAAAAAGTGGGAAGCGCACTATAGCCTGCAGCTGCAGTTAGAGTGGAACGGTGAGTCTTTGGAGCTCTTTTGGAGGCTAACCCAAAGGTTGAAATTATGAATGATTAGTAGTAGCTACATTTTACTGGCCTTGTTCTGTAATACTGACGACCTTTCACTACTCATCCAACCAGTTTCCTTAGTTTGAACTGAGGAAGTTATTAGATGAGTGGCTGTTTACTCGGCAGCTCAGCTCACACTACTTCATTCAAGCAGTGATCTAGCAGTAGTTGGCATGGCCACACAAACCACACAGTGGGAGGGGTTTAAAGGGATATAGTTAAGTAGAACCTGGGCCTACTGGCTGTATAAATAGCATACATATGCTGTAGTATTTATACCCAGAAAATATGCTTTAATCACTGTGTCACTGTGCTAAAGCTACAGGCACACACTCTACAAACTTCTTCCATTAAATATGCATTTCTGCATGCAAAATATTGACAGATAGCTAAAACCTACCTTAAAAAAGAACGTCATTAAAATAGTAAGGGACTACTTAGCGATCAAACACCTGTTTAGATAATGAACACAATTCCTACTGCATGTTTGGTCATGCATGATTTCTTTTGCAGCATATTCAGTCTCTGACCTTTTCCTGTTGCATGTCTGCAGTCTTTGACAGATTTCTGTACACTCCATTCACCAAACCTTATATGCATCCCTTTGGCGATATAAGGGGGTACACGTGATATGCCCTATATTATGTAAACAAACCACCACTCCTGTATATACTGCCATACATTCCTGACTGCTAACTTGTGCTAACTTGGTGTGCCATGCTGTACATTGCACACTCCTGACTTCTGCTCTCATAGTCAAGTTCATTTAACATATAGCCCAGTGTACAGAATGCAGTGGTCAGGAATATGTAATGTATAGCTCTGCATGCAGAGTGCACTCCCTGAACCCCTCATCCACCGCTGCTCACCTCTATAACCCTCTTCCACAATTGCTCTCCATTGCATCACCTACACCCCATCTTTATAACTTCTCACTTCTGCACCTTCTGCAACCCTCTTCAGTACCTCCTCTCCTCTTGCACCTCTCTTCCACAACTGCTCCCCTCTGTACCCCTCTTCCATAACTCCTCTGACTGTGCTGCAAAGATGTTAGAAGCAAGTTTGGTGCCTGATATTTTGGTGGAGAGACATGTGCAGTGCGCAGACTCTCCTCGGGCCAGTCACAGAATATTGTGGGGATTTCTGAAATATCTGCAAGACTTGTGACTTTGGGCATACATGAAGTCGAGTAAGAGACTGGTGCAACTTTTGGGTGATTCTTTGCCAGAAGATTTTGTTAAGCACTCAAAAGACTAGGAGAACACCTCCAAATCTCTGGTGATTTCTGGGTTTGCTTGGTGACCTGACAGAAATAAGTGAGCATTGGAGGTGAATGCTAACAGTGCTAGCTACCTTAGCAGATAACTACGAGCATAGCAATTTAGGATAGGTTTTCTAACTTGTCTGATTGGTACCCAACTCACATAAAATTTGAAGACCAAAGTCAAAAGCTCTTCCATTCTATCCAAAGGTTTGTAGGTTGCTGAAGCCCCATAGCAATCAACTGCTTTACAGTTAAAATGTGTAAAGATGAATAAAAATCTCTAGATAAAAAAATGCTAGGAGGCAGAGTTTTTAACAGAAGAGATATCCAAACAACATTTTACCTTTGCTACTAGAAATTATTTTATTTTGTGCACATTGCCTGGGATACAATATCGGTGGCCACCCAATGACTGGCATGTCCTGAAAGCAAACCCCATATCTAGAAGAAGACCAGGCAGAAAAGATTAGCAGCCATTAATGGAGTGGCGGCGGGGAGTCTGAGTGATTTATCATTGGAGAAGGGCGCACTAAGGGTGAGTGTGCCATCATATGAAAGTGTGCTTTGCATACTTGCAGATTATGGCAAGAGCCTACCCAAGCAAGTGTTCAGGTCTATCAGATAGGCAGCCAAATGGCCAACTTAAGAAGCTCACATGGAAGGCTGACAACACTGCTGGTAACTGGAAGGCAGTGGTTTAGTGTTGTCAGTCTGCAACAGGAAGTTTTGTTACTGGTGGTTTTCCAGGTAAGAAACTCCAGGTAAGGTAAGAAAAATGTACAGTCAGATTGTAAAGTGTATGATGAGCTAAAGACTAAAAGGAGTGTTGGGGGAGGGGGACTACATTATAAGTGTACACTGTTGCATTGGTGTTCCACATGGTAAAATATGTGATGCATTGCAGTGCCATTCATGGTGAATAGCACCTTAATATACTGTACAGTAGCGGCCAATGCTTCCCAGCACACCACTATGGACATACCATGCATGATGGTGCGCTGCTTTGTAGAAAAAGTGCCATGTGTGGGTTTTTTTTTGACCGTGATGCATTGGCAGTCTGTTCATAATGAATGGGCTGACTTAACTCAGTGCACGTCAACATGCAATAATGCATGTGTGTTAAGGCATTACAATGGAACACTTAAGTGTTAAAGTGACACTAAACTCAGGAGTTAAATCTTAAAAATGCATTCAAGTACACTAATAGCAAAAATGTAGCTTATCCCTCAAATCGTTGATCCTCAAATCATCTCTGAATTGGTGCTGACACTGTCTTTCCTTCTGGAGGGTGGCTACTTTTGTTCCCCATGGTCGCTATGTGTGTTGTAAAGTAGCCACTGCTCCAAGCTCGCTCCCATGGTGGACTAAAATCTCACATTTTGTTATCTAATTTGTATTGGGATTGCAGTCCATCAGGGAGCGAGCTTGGAGCGGTGGCTACACACAGAGACCATGGGGAACAAAAGTAGCCACCCTCCAGAAGGAACGACAGTGTCAGCACCAATTTAGAGATGATTTGAGGATCTACAGCCGAGTGATACACAAATACGATACATTTTTGTTTATACATAGAGTACTTGAATGCATTTTTAAGATTTAGCAACTGAGTTTAGTGTCACTTTAATGCACTCTAAAGAAAACATGGATGCTGCCATTGCTCACTGAGCAATTACTCACCTGGCTATCATGATGACTCTCTAGCTTCAAAATTTTGTGTCACTTACCAAGAACAAGCATGCAGACAAGGACTCTTTTCTGATTTTTCTGATCTGCATACTTCTTTCTGGTCTGTGATTCAGAACGTAATGAAGACAGAAGGTGAGCATAATAGCCAGGAAAGTAGTATATTCAGAAGGAGATCATACCAGCTATTTGTCCCAGAAAAGGTTTACTCTTTTGTATGTCCCATTTTTTTATTCTGAGCTGTATTGCATTAAACCTGCTGAGACAAGCACGTTAAATATAACCGTGAAATGTAAAACTACTAGAAATACGTTACAGTTGAAAAGGGAAATGTAAGACTCATTCCAGTACCAGTTTTAAGTAGATCTGCTAAAATCACAATTTGCAAGTGACAAAAGTCAAACTGCAACAGCTTACAGCTGTCTGGTTCCTTGCTGCTTCAATATCACAGCAGCTTAGACTTTCACATCAATTCTCTACTCGGACCTCTACTACCTGGGATGAGGCGCCAACTAGTGGCCTTCCCTATCATATCTCTCATATTATCATTCATCTCCCAGCCAAATCCCAGCATCAGATCCAGCATTGTGTGTGAAGCGATTACATCTAATTAATATTTATAGGCCGTGCCTATTTGTTTTTCCTGGCCATATTCAAAATGAACATTAGTAAATAAATTCTTTTGGGAACGTCACAGGAAATGTGAGCCCCACGTTAATTTTATTTATAGCCCGTCTCGATCCCGTCTGCTATATTAACCACTCTGCCTATCGCCGTTCAGCATTCAGGGCAAAATACATGAGAGACACGCATTTTCAATAAGATACTCACATAATAAGCGTACAGCATGAATCTCCAGCTCTTATCTGTAGATCAGAAGATAAAAATATTGTAGGAGCTACAGATGGCATAGTATATGCATCAGTTCATGAAAATATACCATTTCCTAAATCTTAACTAAGACCGCGATGGCCCCTTTAGACTTGCACATTCATTTTATTGCACGTTAAGTGGAAGATGCAAGGCTGTGCATGGCACCTTCTTAAAAATATAGGAAGGCAAAATAATTTGAAACGATGACAGTCAGCTGAAAAGAGTTGACGATGGTAGCATCTGCTTAATCGTGCTGTTCTGTCTACGTGAGAGTCTCGGGGAACGAGGGGTTAAGGATGGAAAATCACATTTTGTTGCTATGCGAAACTAGGGAACAGCAGGTTTTAAGATGGAAAAAAAAGATGAACACGCTGGTGTATCACCCCCTTAAAAAAGGTGAAAGGTAGACTGAGCCAAAACGCAATTGCTGACGTCTTACTTATCCCAAGAGAATCAATGTTTTTTTTTTGTGTGTGTGTGTGTGTGATCAATGTAATATTCCACTGCTAAATTTAGAGACTGTGCATCCTATGAAAATGGCACCTTACTATGACTAATTAACAATAAAAAATGTGATTGTCTACAAGTTTAATTATTTAATCTCCAGGGTTTTGATTAAATTAAAACTCTGCCTGAAGGCAAAGAGAGGGAGAGAGGACCATCTCTATTGTTTCTTTTTTTTTTTCATTCAGAATTTTGCAACAATCTAAGATAAAATGTAATGAGAAGATCACTGCCCTTTTTGTATGACAGACAAATTTGGGTTTATGCTCAATGTGGAAGGCTAAGGAGCTGTGATGATGGGTGAGGTGCAGCTGCTCTGAGCAATCCATCAGACCCTATCTCGAATTGATTAGATTAGTATAAACTTAAAAGTGACACTAAACTCAGGAGTTAAATCTTAAAAATACATTCAAGTACCTTTACTATTAACAAAAATGGATCTTATTTGTGTATCACTCGGCTGTAGATCCTCAAATTATCTCTGAATTAGTACTGACACTGTCCTTCCTTCTGGAGGGTGGCTACTTTTGTTCCCCAAGGTCCCTATGTGTGTTTTAAAGTAGTCAACGCTCCAAGCTCACTCCCGTGATGGACTACAATCTGAATACAAATTAGTAAACTAAACGTGAGATTGAAGTCCATCACAGGAGCAAGTTTGGGGCGGTGGCTACTTTACAACACACACAGGGACCATGGGGAACAAAAGTAGCCACCCTCCAGAAGGAAAGGCAGTATCAGCACCAATTCAGAGATGATTTGAGGATCTACAGCCGAGTGATGCACAAATAAGTTCCACTTTTGTTAATAGTTAAGGTACTTGAATGCATTTTTAAAATTGAACTTCTAAATTTGGAGTCACTTTAATTTTGTTTAGTTTTTCTGGATTATTGCAGTGTTGCCTTAGGTTGAGTCAATACAAATGTCAAAAAGGGGGGCACTGGCTTGTTTCTGAACCCTACCACCCAATTACAACCGCATGTTCTGACAGTCTGCATTGGGCCAAATATTTTGCTTTCCACTAGCCATGCCATTTCTGCAGCAGGCACCTTCTCTAAATGCAGGTTTATTTTCTATAGAGACTTCTGTGCTTGATTACTCTTAAAAAACTTGGAGTTCCTCCTTTGAATGATATAAATGCAGGTTTAACTTGATTAAAGCACATGTGCTGGATCCTTTATATGCATCTCTTTAGGAGTTGAGGGTTAATATGCAGGGCCCTGTTATAGTGGCAATTTGTTTGTCTGTTTTTGTGTACACACATTTATAGTATAGTACTGTTGTAGCAAATTGTAGTTTCCATCTTTGCCTTTATGCAGGTTGCCATTTAGCAAAATACAGCCTAAATCTTTTACTTCTGATTTTCAAAAGATACATGCTCATTATTGTCAATGGCTCTTTATGCCAAGCAGAACTAAATGTATGCAAACCTAAAGCAAACTGGAAGCAATGCATGCAAATTTTACATGGTTCTAAAATGGGCCCTTAGAGTTTATAAATGGCCTGGGAATAAAAAATGATGTGATGCTATGGAAGCACAGATCATTACCTGAATTCACATACTGTATTTAGGAACAAGTCTGCCCAGATTAAAACTACTTTCGGAATCTGATGCTCCTTATAGATGTTTTAGCTGTATCTCAGATAAGCTTACTGTATATGCCAGACCATAGATACATTAAAGAAAAAGCCTAGAAGTGAGAAGTAAAGTAACCACATAGTGATACATGTGACATATGTTAGCGTTATTCGTACTACAGACAGAGAGCTGCATATGTAGTATGGCACTATCATAAGTGTTGCCCTTTTGGCTGTGCAGTATGTCATGTTCTCAGAACTATCAAACTCTGTACACAAACTATCAAACTCTGTACACATTGAATGTGATATACTCCATGCTACTCCACTCTGTGTACTGTGCTGGATGTTTTATGCCCCAGATTATTCTACTCTGTACACTGCGCTGGATGTGATATACTTCAAACTACTCCACTTGGAACACTGTGCTTTACCTGATATACTCCGGGCTACCCCATTTTGTACACTGGAGTTTACTGAATGCTCCACACCATTCCACTTTGAATGCTGTTCTCTACATTGTATGTCCCATACCCCTAATCATCCCAGTACTGACGCTGGAGTTATACATTTGTAACACCAGAACTTCCATATTCCACCCCATTCATACCCCATTCTACATATAAGGTGCTGTGTGGACTAGAATATATAAATTCTAGCTCTAGATCAAGAGCCCGTTGAGACCCAACTTTGCGATTACTTTAGATTTTGCAGCCCATTAAAGTGACCCTGTGAAATCTCTGGAACAAAAGGAGTATTTTACTCAACTAACAACAATTCTGTCAGTGACCTGTAATTTGTTGATGTCCCAGCTATCTATATGACGTCACTTAAAAGACCCAACAGTGCTGACATCATTGTGCAGACAAGCATGCCAGTCCTTACCTTAGCATCCCTACAATCCTTATTCCCCAATCTAGGGGTATTTGGACTGGAGCAGTAGGAGAGAACGTCCTCATCATCTTGGCTTCCCCATACAGGTACATGGCAAAGTGCCATTTTCAGCCGATTTCTTTTGGTGGCCGAATTATATATATATATTGGTGGCCGACAGGCCCTAAGAGCCAGAGACTGTGTACAGTGACACCGGTAGTGATGTAATGCACATCACTTCCGGGTCCAGTGATCAGAGGAGAGATCCGCAGCTAGTAGCCACTAATCTCTCCTGTGATCTGTCAGGGGAGAACCTCCACACGCGGCCTGGGCTCACACGAGGGACAGATGAGCCCAGGAAGCTGACGGTGGCACCAGCGGCCGTGGAGGTGGGGAGGGAGACACAACTCTGCACCGTACAAGCGATCCAGCACCTGTACAGACGCCGAATCGCTTGTACTTAAACAGCAATCGTCTGCTGTTTAACACGGTACCAAGATCATGGCTTCAGGAGCAGCCGTGTTCTTGGTATAACCACTTCCAGCTGAGGACGTACATTTACGTGAACCCGCGGGAAGTGGTTAAAAAAAACCAAAACAACCCCACATACGCGTAATGAAACACGCACATCCACACACTCATTAAAAAACACACACATAGGTTCATTAAAAAAAAAAATTACACACTCATTAAAACACACACACATTAACAATTCAAATAGTTATTTAAAGCATGTCCCCCTCTCCTGCTTACCTGTTTTGCATGGAGGGGGCTGCATCCCTGGGTCCAGTGAAGGATCAGTGTGATCTGCACTCTGGCTGATGCAGACCATACTAATCGCTCCCTGATAGTCAGCAGCGGAACCACGAGGGAGCGATCAGTATGATCTGCATCAGCAAGAGATGCAGATCATACTGATTCTCCACTGGACCACCAGGGAATGATCTTCATTCAATTTATTGCCTGTTCGGCAATATATTGAATGAGATATGGGCGCTTGCCAGGTGTAAAGATGGCCGCCGCTATTCGCGGCAGCCATCTTTAAAAATGTATTGTACAGTGGAGACCCCCTGGGGACACCGGAGGCTCGCACGGATCATCCCAGGTGAGAATCTGGAGCGTGCGGGCCCCCGGTCTCCTCTGGTGCTGTGGGGGCCCGGCCGCCTCCACCTCCTGGCCTGTCACTTGTACGGCCGATACCCATGTAAGGTGCCCGGGCCCCTTACACCAGTATTGGTCATACCCCCCTGACGGCGGCCCTGGCTGGGCCCCCCCCAGGTTGAGGCCCCGGTGCGCACGCACCGGCTGCACCGGCGGTAGTTCCGCCACTGAAGCCCCCTCATGCCTCTGAGTGCAGCCTTCTTGGTAAAATACTTACTTTCCTCACTGCTCCAGCGACCACTCTGCAGCCCTGCCTGCCACAGCACAGCCTTTGCAGCACAAAGGTCCCTGCCAGGGCCTCTTTTTATTGTGCATGCATGCCATGGCCTCATTTATTCCTATGGGTGAGCTTTACTTATTGCAGCCTTCAACCATCCAGTGTAGAATGTAGAAAGGGACGTTTGGGCAGTGCTGTACAGTACCGATCACTGGAACCGAGAAAGGTAAGTATTTTACCAGGCAGCACTCAGGGATAAGGGGGTTTACTGGAAGGACAACTGTACTAAAGGTAAAATTGTCCCTTTAATGTTGTGGTCACATTATTCCAACTGAGAACAATTAATCTGAGATGTTTTTATTTCAGTGTTAGCAGTACTTTATCTATCTCCTCTGTAGCATCATGTTCAAGTCAAGCAAAATGATCAGCATCAACCCCTTACTTATGACTATGATCATTATTATGTGAGAAAAATAAAGCAATATTAACCTCTCTAAACCAAACAACATTTTCCTTACCTCCTTATGTTATTCATACATTTATTAAATGAGCTAGATATTATTTATGATTATTCAGTAAAGTAAAATATTTGCCATGATCAGGTTAATAAGTCTAAATATTTTACAGAATTAGATCTGGACATTATACGCTAGAGGGCAGTAAGCTTTAAAAAGTTTAAGCTAAAAACGTACGAAACAGAGGTAAATATTTTAAATCGTAGAGGATAAAACAAGTAGATAATGATTTGTAGTATTTGTTTGCAAGTTTTAAACATCCAAAACTGATATTTCAGCATTAGGTGGTAAATGGACAGATCATTTACTGCTGACAACTAGCTTTCTGGGTTTGTGACACCTTTTGGAGCTTCTGGTTCCAGCAGCACTCTTGCAGCTATTATGCTTTGCCAGAGATAAGCAAATAAAAAAAATAAAAACATGCTCCTTCGGGAGGTCATCAAATCCATCCCTGCATTCTGTTCACTGAGTTAGGAGAGACTTTTTTAAATGCCTCAGTATTTTTAATTAAAAAATACAATCTCCCAGCTTCTGGCTCCTATTTTTAAAGCAAGAGGGCCAGCACTGTCACCCCAAAAAGTGCCTCCACTAAACACAGGCTGGCACTAAAGAACACTGGGCTCCTACACAGTTATGGTTCTCCAGAGGAAGCATGCAAATGGGGGTAGTAATTGATGTGCAACCGCCCTAACTCCAAAGAGTCCACCCCCACCCCTTTATCTGTTCTGCTCTTTGACAATACATGAATACCATAAAAAAGAATGGCTCTTTTTTAGCATTTTTCATTTTTTTTAAACTAACTATGCTTATTAAGGCTTTAGGGGTATACAGAACAAAAAAGGACGGAAAAGTTAAAGCAATAATAATATCAAAGCAATTATCCAAAACATACAATGTTCACAACATATCAGCAATAAACAGTAGGTGGGGGAAACATATCCCAATAAAAGCCTAAATACATAGAGTACATCAAAAGTGACAATGGGTCTCCAGTACTTGTCAGGCTAAAAATTGTAGTATCAACAAATTCAAGGAGAAGAGGAGGCAGAAGTGATGGGCACTCTCCCCATATCTCACCTCAGTCCAGTAAAATGAGAGAAACGATCCCACGTGCATGAAAAAAACCCAAAAAGTAACAGGACCTCAGGGGATATAAGGGAAGGGATAGAAAAAAACCAAGAAAAGACCGAAAGAAACATCAGTAAACAAGAGAGCTGTAAGTATAGGAGGCAAAGGTAGTGCAAGAAAGGGAGCAGAACCACCCCTCCTCCCCCCCAGAGTCCAACAGGACAGTCCACCCCTCTGCCTGGAGATTATAAGTAAGGCCCATCACTGTAATTGCTTCATTGCTACATAGTTCCAGAGTTGCAGAGAGGGTTTCAATCAAAAGTACAGGCACAGATCAGAACTCCCTCTCATCCATCAAAGTCCATGACACAAGTATATGCAAGTGTGGTCTTGAAAAGAGCCTATGCAGACAAAATGTGGACATAGGAGGTCATCGCATTCCGATCACTATGGATAAGCTCCTTAATGGTTGCCACACATTCAACACGGTATACCAATCTCTAGGGCAGTGTAGTCGATTTCTAAAATCTTGGAAAAAGCAATTTCCCCATATTGAGCAGGGGAAAGGGAAGAGATCACCTATACACACTGAGTTGCAAGGGAGAGAGATGGAGCAAGAATTGAGCTGGGTGGACCTATAGAGAATAGCCCAAAAGTTTGGCAATTAAGCTATGAACCTAAGACCAGAAAGGGTGAATTAAAGGGCGTGATCACCAAATGTGGACCATAATGTCCCTATCTCGAATGTATCTCCAACAGGTATCTGGTATGTGTGGTAAATCTTATGCAGGAAATCAGGCATGAAATACCATCTCATATTTATATCTTCCCATTCCTTATCTGTCAGGTTGACATCCAATTTCTTTTCCCATCGATTAATCGCAATGCAAGAATTGGCAAAACATACCTGACTACAGGTTAGAAATGAGGTGGCGAAGGGGGAGAGAAGAGATACATAGACGTTCAAAGTCAGAGAGGTGTCTTGGATAAGCTGACCTGATGCTAGGAGCATTAAGGAAATTACCTAGTTGTAGGTAAGACCATTATGGAATAGCATTGGCTTTTAAAGTAGCTTGAAGATCCTGACGGGATAGAAAAGAACCCAGAGCAAAAAACCTTGCCTGCAGGGAAGAATCAACCCAGGAACTGAGAAATTAACATTCCATACCTGGAGGGAAGTCTCGATTGTGGCAGATCAGGGTCAGAGGGCCAGTGGAAGTGCGCAGCTTATGTTGCTTACCGACCTGGTAAAACTATTTTAAGGTAGCAGAGCTGAAAGGGTAAGCATGCAGAGAGGTATGTATCTAGCAAGCCGAGGACATGAACAAAGAAAATAACTGGTTAAGGTCGTCCCACTCCTTTTGAAAAGCATGAACATTCCAATCAATTATTCTGGTCAAATGGCTGGCCCAGTAGTATTTAAGGACATCAGAAAGGCCTATATCACCCTTGGATTTTGGTAGGGTAAGAGTTCTGTAGCATACTCTAGGGGTTTTACCATGCCATAGAAAGAGACCGGACGGAAGTGAAGAAGAGTCGGGGAAGGCTGATAGGAATCGTGTAAAACAGGTAGAGGAGTCGGGGCAATGCGTTCATTTTCTGTATCACTTTGCAGAGGTCCAATATGCCCTCTGTGAGTCAGGGCCAGAGATGAACCATTAACTTTGCTGTCTGGAGTGCTCTAGTTCAGACTCAACAGGGAGAATGTTGGATTACCGTAGAGAGCTCACTGCTTCCACACAGAGAGACCCGTTAACTAATGTAAAAATAAAAAATAAATAGAAGAAAGTCAACCAATTAGCTGCCAGAATGGCCTGTCCAAACACAGCTCTGATATACATGTACCAACTTACACTACAATGTTGGCACTTGGCCCTGCCTTATCCTGCCTGCCAAATCTAAGGACTGATCATTGAGGCTGCCCATCATATTGATATGCCAACCATCAGGAATGGGCGATGTGGGGGCCAATAAGCATTAATGTAGTAGAATTAGCTGTTTACATACTATGCTAATATGCCTTAAAAGGTGTCGCTGTTTTACATCTCAAAGAGTTCATTTTGCCCATACATGGACTTGTCAGTACAATGTCAACAAGCCCTGGTTACTGTAGAGACCTTGCTTGTGTTTGTGCGTATATGTGTGCGTATTAAGTTATGTGATTATCTGGGCACTGTAGAATAGGGAAGCTTATTCTGTATCTCTGTCTGCTTAACAGCTCTCTATAGCTCACACATTATAGCTGAAAGTATTTATTTCATTTATTTCGTTATTGCATCTCACCTGGATTACTTGATGCCTAACCTAGAGCAATACTTCCTACAGTTATCTTTAATTTTAATCTCTTTAAATTGTTTTCTAGGAGTTTATTACTTCCATGACCCAGGAGAAAACGACAAGCAGTGTTTTTTCCACTCTTCCGTAGTATGCCCTGAGACTGAAATGTGTACAGCCATTTCTGGGGTTCTTTTGCATAGAGCTGTGGAAATATTTCAATGGCCTCTCATTTACATGACTTTATTATTTAATTTCGATTTATATAACATAGATATGGAACTTTTGGAACTTTTATAAATGGGAAATTTAAGTGTTTTTCTATATAAAGAGCGCTAGTATTTACATCCAGGTATAGTTTGTCAGAATAAGGGAAAACATTTTCCATGAGCTGCTTATTAATTAAGGATTTCATTAATTACTACAGCGTGTCAATGGGTGAAAAAGAGGTCAGGAATTCTTTCATTAAAAATGGCACAGCTAGTGAGTCATGGGGATGATATGTCTCTGTGACATGTCTGACTTGCATTTAATTACTAAACTACTAAAAATTATATTAAAAAAAAACCACAAAACATTCTCATCTTTTCTGCTGATTTTATATCCAGTCTCTCACCTTCCTTCCTCCCCTGGTTTGTATTTAATTACCAAGCTGCTAAACATTTTATTACAAAAATCAAAAGAAAGTGAACCCATACTGAATAAGAGGGATGAGTTTAGGTTAGGACATACTTCGGTCTGAACCAGACCACCGCCAAGCAAGGAATTGCCATGGGCACTTCCACCCAATTAGCTGCGGGCCAGGGATTCCTTGCATAGCAGCTGCATGTAAATAAAGGGACGGGATGTTTGTGCTGACGTAATTTACCCTATATGACCACATAGCCTTATTAGGTAAATTTATATAGGCTATAAGCTATATAAGCCCCCCCCCCCCCATCTGATTGGCTGACATTGAAGGAAGCTTCCTTTCCTGTTTGGGAGCAGCTTCTTCTTGGTTTAGAGGAGCTTAGGTTAAGGCCAGGTTCAGTCCAAACCTGAGCTCATCACTACTGAACAGGATAAGGGAGCAGGATATGTCTAGCTAGGGACTGTTCCAACTAGCACCAAACCGGAAGGGGAACAAAGCACATAAAAAGACACTCCCACACACACTCCCTGTCTGGTGTTGGTAATTATCACTATTTTGATATTGCAGTACTTTGTAAAAACATAACACATTAATATGTGGGACACAGCAACGTTGGTAAGAATAAACCTTTCCGGTGTTTTCCACTGCTTTAATATCCCGTCCCTCCCCTCTCTCCCCTGCCTCCCACTCCCCTTTCATCTTCCTTTCCTCTTTGAACTTTTTTGCACATGTTTGCCTCTTTTGCTACTCATTCCTCTCCTTTAACTTTCTTCCTCTTCCTTCCCTTCTAGTCTTCCCTCTCCACTCTCTATCGCACACTTACCCTCCCCCTCCTTTTCTAGCTCTACCCTTCCGACTAAACTGAAGGGCTCCAGCAGCCGAAGAGAGCTGAAGGATCAGCCTAGCTACGGCTGGATTCTACGGCTCTTTAGTGAATAACCCTCTAAATCGTTTAAAACTGTTCAAGGAGCTTATGTTAAAAATGACCCACTGAAAAATACAAATCTAAAGGCAAAGCACACAACTCACTAAGCTACAACATATGTGTTACTTGCCATAATCATTGTTATTTTCAAATGAATGCTAAACGTAACAATCCCGATGTTGAAAATACTGATCATTATGACAACACATGCGTTACAGGATAGTGAAGTGAGCCTGTTGTCAGTAAGACAACTAATAAATAAAAAAACATTTATGGTTTATGGGAAACCAATCTGTTTTTACATGGACACCGCAGGCAGGCCAGTTCTAAAGCCAGTAACACAATCAGGCTACCTTCTGACATCAGTTATTTTTCATCTGGAGCAAGCTAGACTAATGTGCAAGTGCTGAGCATTGATTAAACGGCAGGGGTGTTTCCTATGGCCCTTCTTTAGGTCTTATTACTGTAAATAGCATTTTTATTGAAATCATTTGGCTTCCTCTGGTAGATATGTGGTCATTTTATATTGAAAAGGGCATGCCCATTAAGATTTAGAGTACATGTGTTCTATTTAAGTTGTGTTTAAGATTGTGCTATGGTGAATTATTGATCCGTGAAACACTCAAGGGGAGGAAGCTACCCTGCTTACATTGAATCCCAAAAGGGCTTAGGTTTTCATTTTTTTTTCCATGGTAAACTTTCCACTATCAGCAGTGAAAACTACGGCTCTCTAGACATCCGCTGTGTACTGCTGTCTGATTTTGTAGTCTGCAGCCTGAATATTGAATGATTCATTAAAGAGGTTATGTAGGACAAAAATAAAAAAAATAAAAGGAAAAAAAAAACTCTCAGTAGATTGCTTAAGATCAACATTATTGCCTCAGATCTGTACTTTAGCGAAAGACGGCCGGGGAGATCTGGATAAATAGTGTAAAAACAAACAGCAAAAACTAGTTTAACATTCTTGAACTTAGATTAAAGGGAAGCTGTACTCACCTCTCATCAATGCCCTGCTAATTCTTCTCTGTTGCAGCCTGCACAGAATGCATTGGTATATACGAGCATGGGATCTGCTCCCATGATGTAGTGTTTGGGCCTATCGGTTCATCACTAGGACTCAACAATGTGACACGATGGGGATGGGTGACGTCACATGCACCTGCATTAATGGGCTACCACCCCTTCCTGAGCCACTGATACTCACCTCTCCATCAATGCCTCGCTGATTCTTCTCTGTTTTGCAGCCTGCACAAAATACACAGTTATATACAAACATGTGACCTGCTTCTATGATGTAGTGCTTGGGTCTAGTGGTTAATCGCTAGGTTACAACAATGTGACACGATGGGGATGGGTGACGTCACATGCACCTGCATTAATAGGCTACCACTACCTCCTGACCCCATGATACTCACCTCCACATCAGTGCCCCACTGTTGCAGCCTGCACACAATACATTGGTATATACAATTATGGGATCTGCTTTTATTATGTAGTGTCTTGTTGGGGCCTAGTGGTAAATCACTATGTTCCACAAATGCAAAATAA
>NW_017306298.1:86981-92889 GCF_000935625.1 Nanorana parkeri
CATTATTGGGCTACCTTATAATAGATGCATTAGGATGGTAAATATATATTTTCCCAATACTTACAGTCGGTGTAGGACACTGCAGCTGTGACATGCCAGCTTCATATACCAAGAGCTGAGCGATCATGTAACTGCTGATCGCTGAGTTCCTGGCTTCAACCCGTAGAGTGCGGTGACTCATGCCTCCCCGCAGGTATTTTCTTCTCCCAGTTCCACCAGCACTCATTGGAGGGACAGACAGGGAGGGGGTGGGCAGAGAGGCAGAGGCTCTAGAGATGCAGAGCCAGCTGTCAATCAAACAGTGAGGTGGATCCCGACAATATTGCAGGGATCCTTCCCGGTCGTAGGGCGGCTCTGCACTGTCAGCATATAGTGGGCATATGCCTACTGTGGATCACAGGAATACATTAGTAAATACAGGTGAAACTCGAAAAATTAGAATATCGTGCAAAAGTTCATTTATTTCACTAATGCAACTTAAAAGGTGAAACTAACATATGAGATAGTCTCATTACATGCAAAGCAAGATAGTTCAAGCCGTGATTTGTCATAATTGTGATGATAATGGCTTACAGCTCATGAAAACCCAGATCCACAATCTCAGAAAATTTTTGGCAGTGTGGGCAGGTGCCAAGTCCTGCTGGAAAATGAAGTGAGCATCCCCATAGAGTTCGTCTGCGGAAGAAAGCATGAAGTGCTCCAAAATCTCCTGGTAGACGGCTAAGTTGCATTAGTGAAATAAATGAACTTTTGTACGATATTCTAATTTTTCGAGTTTCACCTGTATATTCCTAAAAAAAGAAAAAGAATTTTGCTTTACTTCTCTTTTATTGCTGCTCACCCCAATGAATAAAAATGTATGAGTTAATGCAACAGTGTTGGTAATACATAGTAACAGATTTACTCTTTGTGAATGGGGGAGGCTGTAGAGAGACAATTCACAGAATGCAATACAATCAGTCTGCTTGCACCCTGTTCATTCTGTATCCGCTTCACTAATAGCATTCTTCTTTAGTGTAAGCATAGTCTATATTCAGGCTGCTGCAATTTTTTTTTAAAGGATGTGTAGACAATAGATGTTATGGTTCTAAATGGTTCTAGCATAGCTCCAAACTGTCATTGGGAAGAACTATCCCTCTTCTGAAATCCTTCAGGGGATGACGTCCCTTCCTTCAACAGCAGCTGAAAGCAGGTATTTTGAAGGCTACAGAGGTATCACTGGGTCAGGTGGTCAGGGCACCACTGTCACTTTGCCTCAAATGGGCCCTTACAAATCTGTGCATGTAAACTAGGTGCATCAATACACCTAGCCATCGCACCACAACACAAGAGCATTTTCACACTTGAACACTGCAATTCACAGACATGCATTGAAAAAAATGGTGCAGCTCTACATGTACTGGTTGTCCCGTTCCTGTGACCATTTCTTGCTTCCCAACAGATGTTCTCTTTTTGTGCACCCTTGCGCCATATGGCCTTCCCGTCCACAGCCCACAAAAAATAAGGCAATGTGCATAGGGGTTATTCTGCCATATAAACAGGGATTCCCAATAGCCCATTACAAGATTGGCATAGCTAGGTGCAAAACTAGCCCCCATAGTTGTGCCATAATGTTTTTTAAAAAAAAGTACTCATAAATTCAAAACAATTGTGATTTCAAATAAATGTTCCACTCTTCCAAATGTACCTGGCTTGTCTAATATTAGATGAATAATCCTTGATGAGACAATATTGCAATGCCCTGAGGCACACTTCATGCAGTACAGACGTATGCAGGGATGTTAAGTCGAGAGACAAGCAAACCATACATAGCTTTTTTTCCCAATGTGAGCGCTTCAGAATATCTAGGACATGTAGAGAGTCTCTAATATAAGTAGGTAGGGAGATAACTATAGGCTGCAAAAAGTCATCAACATAATCTGATCAACCACTTGTAATACTGCCTATGCCTGCTATAATGGATGGTGATATACTCTTATGAATCTGATGGATATGATACAAATAGGGTGTGTTATATAAATCCTTAAAGAGGAAACCCTTTTCCTGCTTAGTGAGAATTCCGTTTTGTATATTTTGTATCATTTCCCCATTCCTTTCAGGTTGTACATTTTCACAAGCAGGGCCCTTCCAACCCACTTGACTTGTATTATAACTGTATTGTCCCCGTGTATTTGGTAAAGCACTATTCAAACTGTTTGCAACATATAAACCCCACACAATAATTACTGTATTTCTATTTTCAAATTTATTTTTGTAATTATGTAAAACTATGTGTGGCTGATAGATATATACTCTTCAACCAAAAATCACAGGCCTGCATTGCCCAATGTTAAAGTAGATGTAAATCCTAAATGAAAGACATTTATTTTGCTAACGCATGTTGTATCATAAAGAATTAGCATATTGCATTTTTTATTTAAATATTTTTGTTCATTTTTGTGTCCTTTGTTGCATCTCAGCGCTTCTGATCTCCTGATGCCTTTTGTGTCTACACTTCCTGTCTACATGCATTCCAGTGATGGCTGCTTGACATTTCTCAGTGCGGAATTCCTGAAGGCATTTGGAAGAAAGGCTGTGCAGCTCCAAGCAGGGCTGCTAAGTGAAGATTGCTCAAACAGGGACAAACGTAAGTATCAGACCAGGTAAGGTGCATTTAAGCAGGTGGGGGAAGGCCTTGAAGGTCAACTCGAACTAAATGGATCTAGTCCTGAACATAGGTGGATAGCATATTTGTTTCAGTTCAGTAATTCATAATGTTATGCAACATCAGCCAGGCAACTACCTTTTTTTTCAGAAGAAATACAACAATGGCAGCCACTACATTTTTCTTTTGACATGATTCCTTTAAATTCTGCAAATTGCATAAAATAAACCATTTGAGCCCAACTCTTACTAACTGTATGGATATGTACATACCATAGCACATGTGTCAGCAATGTTTGCTGTGCTGCAACGCATTTTGCACTGCATTCCATTGGAACACACTGTGCAAGAACGTAACACGTGCTATTTATTCTTTTGCACCCCACCCCAACAGCATAAAAGTAACAGCATAAAAATCTAAAACTCCATAGCACTTTTTTTAATGACGAGATTGATTAATGACGAGAGAATGTTTTCATAATTTTGATTTCTGTATTTCAGATACAGAAAAAAACACATACAAATGCATTCTCTGTCATGCTGGCATTACATAACTAAAGCGGATGAATCAGAACCATTAGAGTTGTATAAAGTGATTTATAAAACAGTGTTTGTGACACTACACCTGGTTCATGCAAACTAATGTTCTAACAATAATTCCTTATTTAATCCAAGGCTCTTATAAATAGGTATTGAAAATAGCTCCACTAGTGCCTAGGTTTTGGTTATTGTAATGTGACATAACAGGGTATATTAAAGGAGAACTATGGGGTCAGTGTTTTTCCCCATAGTTCTCCTTAGGGTAAAGGGAGGACACAAACTAGCGTCCTCCCGTTACCCTAAGCTCAGTATACCTCGAGCTACAGCTCGCGGTATACTGAGACACCGCAGCCGGAGCGGATCCCGACGTCGAGATCCGCCCAGCTGCATGAGTGACAGCTGGCTCTGCCTATCTAGAGGCAGAGCCAGCTGTACCCGCCCCCTCCCCCGTCCGTTCCGCCAGTAAGCGCTGGCAGATCGGAGAGGGGAATCCAGCCCCTCCCCCTGTCACGGCAGAGAGCCGTGACAGGATCGAGAGGTGAGTGAACGCCGGTATGTGTTCGCTCACCTCCCGATCTACTGAGCCGACCTGTGACAGTCTCATTGTCACAGGTCGGCTAGAACTATGAGGTGAGTGGAAATCACTCATCTCATAGTTCTCCTTTAAATAGAAATCTGGTCAGTGCTACCTGTGACATCTTCTCTTTGCAGCCAAAGCTCTTTTTACCCTGAATGTTGGGACATGAAGCCATGACATTTCACAGTTAAAGTCTCTTGAAATGTACATACGAGATGAGGTTACCTAAACCCCTATACCACTGCCTGTGCAAGAAATAGATTGATGAAGATAGAAGATGAAGAGACAAGGATGGAGCACCACACTGGAAGGTAAGAGTCCAAATATAAAGTTTATTCCTAAAAACAGTCCATTAATTCCATATATGTAGCTAATGGGCTTCGGGGGTCAAAACATGCCCCGTTCTACAGGGCTTGGAAAGTGGATGTTGGTGGAGGTTGGACTCCATGATTAAGAAAGAGTGTACCTAGTACCTAGTATTGTGAATAGGCAAGCTCCTCAGCAGCTGGTTGTAGCAGCCTCCATCGCCATCGACTTTTCAAACCCTGATGAAAGGGGAGTGGTGGCCCTCAAAATCTGTAGACCACACATATAGAGTTTACCAGACTGTAGAATAAATTTACATATTTAAACTTTGCACTCCATCCATGTCTCTGTACATGAAACAGGGCAGTTTCAGCAGGTGATATAAAGCACTGCAGATACTATTCTTGTTAAATGTTTAACTGGTATCCGGTGGATGATGGAGACTGGTAGATCTCTTGAATAATGAGGTTATGGTAGTAGTGAAATGACCCCGCTGCCACAGTAAGAAAAATAAAATTAAGGCATTCTGTAAAAGAAGAGATTTAATTATCTACTTTTGTGGTGGGTGTTGAGTTGAATCTTCACTCTTTCCTAGACCTAACAGCACTGCTGCTATCTGACATTTCTGCATCTATCGAATAGTGTTCCCCTGTTCAGGCACTGTGGTTCTTCCCGCAAGCTGCTACATCACCACAGAACAGTGTAACCTGTATTGATATGGTGGTCAACGGAAGGAGGAACTGAGTGATGTGGGAGACCAGGAGATCAAAATTCCCAGAAGTGTTGGTTTATGGAGAAGACTTCCGCCAGGGATTTATCAGCAATGGAGCAGACTTTGGAGGTGCAGGTGAAGTAGAGGTACGTATTTACCCTCTTTTTTACAGGGAGTTCTTTTACTGGGATCTTCACTCCGGAGACATAGTTGTAATAGTTAGAATGGCATCTCTCAAATTTTGTGTCCTTCTCTGGGCAGCTAGTTATTGGTTCCATACAGATGCAGTTGCCCTTAAATAACAATAACATTTTCTGCACATGTATGTGTCACTATTGTTTTACATACACATATCTGTGGGTAGATAAAAGAAAATAACACCTAAGGACAAATGTTGCAGTCTGATAATTTTGCTGGGCCTAGTTTTTTATATATATACAGTAAGCGCATCTTGCATCAAAATGCAAGGTCCGCCTATTTTTTGTCCACCTACCCCCTGAATAAAAACTGCAAATTAAAAGCTAAAACAGGATAAAACATTAGAAGAAAAAGGAAAAAAATGCTTACAATGGACCACAGATCAAATTTCCCAGGAGGCACTGATGAGGTCCAATGACATCACCAGAACCTGTAATAAACAGACAGAAGCAAGGATCTAGGCACTTCCTGTTATAGGGTGACAGTGCTTTACCCCTTCCTCCAGGGGCTGACTGGCAACTTTTAGCCCAGGGGGCAAGTACAACCCTGAGGCCCATGGTGCGGCAACCTGGCCCCCCTCCCGCTCTGCCTCTTCCCCGCATTCTCCCCGCCCCTGTCTGACACTTTGCCATCCATGTAACAGAAGTGTGGATGTATTTATCGGTTTAGGAAATGTAAAGCACACTGGTAGTGGAGGGATGCCACGTCTGGGCTGTGCGCGTGCATGACTGCTGCGACCCTGGTAGTTCTGCCACTAACTCAGAAATACATTGTACAGCATTGCAGAATGGCATTGGAATGTGGATGCCGGCGGGCGGGTCTGGCAGCAGCAAGAATGAGGCGGGGAGCAGGTGCGGCATGTGGATGCGGGCGGGGTCTGGCAGCAGCAAGGGTGAGGTGGGGAGGAGGTGAGGCGTGTGGATGCAGGCGGG